>NC_091217.1:8308234-8505734 GCF_040958095.1 Procambarus clarkii | reverse complement strand
TGAGCTCTAGGAAGCAAGATCCCAACACACACTGAGACCGTTTACATAACCCTGGGTAAAAAAGGGCGTACGACGCTCCTGACTATTGTAACTGACCGTGTATAAACTGTCAACATCCCAGGTCCACAACTCTTCAACCTCCTTCCATCATGTACAACGAATACAATACTACCGGAACAATCCGAGGGGTTCGAGACATTTGCAAAAGTTCCTGTGGAAAGCATCGGATCAGCGGGGTGGTTGTAATATGTGGGGAAGTTATTCCAACTTCTTATTATTCAAGTTATGCAAGTTATTCCCCAGACAAGCCTTGCCCCCAGACAGGGATTGAACAGAACAACTCCCAAACCCTATTTGAGGTAAACTACACGTATACACAGACTTCGCCAATGTTTTAAATGCACGTGATCATGGATGGAGTGTGGAGTAATTGTAAACAAAATGCTCCCAAAGGAGTAACTGGCAAGGTATGTAGATAAACCTCTAACTTAGAGAAAAGTTAAGGTAAAATCCGGACCAAAATCAAGCAGGACCACCACCACCCATGAAAAGCTGGGTGGTACCCTAAGGTATTTTTCCCTCATACACAAACATTATATAAATAAAAGGCAATGTGAAAGACCTGAGAACAGTACCATTCAAAACTGTCGTAGTTACTAACCTGGAGAACAAGCAAAACGCTTTTACTTACGAAATTTATTCACTGAAACAGTGAATTACTGGGTACGCTTAAATTGTACTCCCTGCTGCAGAACTTATAAAGCAAGACAAACCTAAGATTTTACCTTTAGAGAGAGACGGTGGGCCTTTAAACATACCGATGGAGGTCAGTTCGAGGGCGACATTATGGGGAATGTACTCGATCCATGGCTGCCAGGCCTTAAACCCCCATGAATTAAAGAGGCAATCAATATCCAACCACGAGACCGCGCCACGACTAACAAAACTCCCAACCACTCCTTATTACACCCTGTTCGCATATACATTACACTGTGTGAATAAGAGCGTCTGGAAATCAGTTTGCATAAATATTGTGAGCATGGTGTATAGGGACGCAGTCAATCTCAATTTTGACAGGTGGAGCCGGGTAATCTACGAGATAAGCCACCAACCAATTACTACACGACTATGAATAACTATAAACAATCCACTGGAAATCCTAATCTAACCGACCTAGAGGGCTGTAACATCTCATGGGCACCACATTGGAAGCCAATATCTATTTGATGTTCCAGGCGTGCGACTTAACCAAACTAGAAATGCGTCCTAAAATGCGGAATGACTTACCTAATCACATCAAAGCCTGTCGTCTCTCAACTAATGTAAGACACACCAAGAACTACCTAATCAACTTGGAACCTTTATGTTTGCTGTTATTGAACATTAATTACCGAGCCTGTACTGCTACGGATATCTACCATGTAAAAATTTAATACAAACTATATTCCTTCTGCAGGCGATGAGTCACAATAACGTGGCTAAAGTATATTGACCAGACAGACCTTCACTAGAAGGTGAAGGGACGACGACGTTTCGGTCCGTCCTGGACCATTCTCAAGTCGATATATTCCTTCTGTTTATTGTGACGATTACTAAACATTACTATCTGTAGCAGGCGGCGAGTCACAATAACGTGGCTGAAGAGATGACCAAACCACACATCACAAGATGTTGAAGAGACGACGTTTCGGTCCGTCCTGGACCATTATCAAATAGTGTATCATTGGTTTGAGCATCATGACGGCTGAATGGACAGTGCTTCGGATTCCTACAGGGGCATCAGGGTGAAAAAAAATTTGCCCATTTATCTCCGCCTCCACCGGGGATCAAACCCGGAACCTCAGGACTACGAATCAGAAGCGCTGTCCACTCTGCAGTCAGGCGGCCTATAGTTTAGTTTTTGTATTTTTTCTTCCACATGTATTAGTGGTTTGTATGTATTGTACTCTCCTTCCCTATGAATCTTACAATCTTCCTCTATCTTATGAACAGTATAAATGTACTTTTGCTTAAATATTATTATTATTACTGAACAAATCCACAGGAGCCTATATGAGCGTTCGAACCTATGCGCTGGTTGTTCCACGCCATCAATTTGTTCATTGATATATCACGTCAATGTCATGTGTATTATTATGGTGACAAGACTGGGCACCGATGACCCAGGAGGCGACTACTGGCATAACGCACGCCACAAGGTTTACTCCTAAAAGATGGAACACTACCCTCGAGTCAGAAGAACTACACATTAACTTAGCATGCAACCCATCCCGCAGGAAAAGGGAAGTTCCCCCAGGAGACGGTATTAATCGATCGATTGCCGCATGTCCTCGGTAAAAGGGGCAAGACAACTACCATAACTATCGCAAAACCACTTTCAATCACATATGGTCGAGTGCTCAATAACTATACTAAAACTATCTCTAACCCTCTAACTATCTCTAAACCACAAGTCGAGCCTGGCCTCGGGCCGGGCTTGGGGAGAAGAACAACTCCCAGAACCCCATCAAGCAGGTATCAAGCAGGTAACCCTGCGCATAGAGAATAAAAGTAAACATATGTTAATATAAAGGAATTGCCACGATAGTTGAAGATAAACGCGTACAAAAAAAATCCTTATCACAATGGTGATTACCCATCAGCTCTTTCCAAGTGCGTACACATATGTACGTGTAAAATGTATATTTATTTTACACACACAGTATATACAAATCCATTGCCTTTTATCGAGTGTGCAAGGTGCAGGAGTGTTGAGTGGTTGGTAGAAGAAGTTGGCAGAAGCAACACCAAAATAAATCACTCGCTAATTTTGTGTACAAACAAGCAGTTCCCTTCAGCCTTGACAAAGTAAATACAAACCAAGAAATTAGTTACACGCCACCCCCATCTCGACTACCCACTTAATTATACTTTAGTTAACTATTTTACAATAAATTCAAAGTGTAGCATAAATGGCTTAATGTCATTTGAAGTTACCTCAAAAATAAATAAAAAGGATATATGAAAAGAAGAAAAAACCCGGCTGAAAGATGCAAAAAAGAGCGAGAGGGTTGGTAAACAGAGTGGAGGCGAGGCGTGAGAGGGTGGAGAGGATGCTGCGACAAGCCCTGTTTCATCCCTGGGAAGTGTCTCCCGCTGTCACACATTTACCCTGTCAACACCACAACCACACGGTGGCTCCTCACACCTTCCTCCGCTCTCCGCACCATCCAATAATTCAACAAATAAACTGTATACGTGTTGCTCTATAGGTTCATTAACACTGTAAACGCCCCTTACATGTCCCAGCAGCTGCACAAACCATCCAACTACTCAGGAGGAGTTGTTACAGCGTTAGGAGAAATCACGACACTAAATACTGTACGAAGATATTGTAATGATATTTTTTTGTAACTAGCTCACATCACAAGGTGTGCAAGGTTAGAATGTAATTTTAAAATTTCAAATAAAATAAATGAGATTTTAAAATCTCATATAACCACTCACAGGATGAGTATAGGGTGCACAATAAACAACCACTCACAGGATGAGCATGGGGTGCACAATAAACAACCACTCACAGGATGAGCATGGGGTGCACAAACAACCACTCACAGGATGAGCATGGGGTGCACAAACAACCACTCACAGGATGAGCATGGGGTGCACAAACAACCACTCACAGGATGAGCATGGGGTGCACAAACAACCACTCACAGGATGAGCATGGGGTGCACAAACAACCACTCACAGGATGAGCATGGGGTGCACAAGAAAACTAGCCGTCTCCGGCGGCAGCAATCAAAATCACTAAATCCAACTGGTGTATTATCTGATTATATATAAAGAGTACCAGCACCATAACCGTCTTTCAAACACTTAGCAAATTATTATTACAATTTAAATCCCCTCTACTACTGAAGTAAATCAAGTTCTACAATTACCATTTCGGAAAAAAATTAAGACGTGAGAAACTCTCAACTGTGTGATGGAGTCGACAGCTCATTATGAGACTTCAATAACGAAATCTACGTTATAACAACCTCGTTAATTTGCGAGGTGTTCACTGGTCCTGGAGTACCTACAACTACTGTTTACCGGATAACTTCATGTTGTAACTGTCTTCTGTATTAGTGCCATTTAAGGAAGGAGAATTAGCAGTGTGCTACAGTTGTGGCTAGGTGGCATGCCTCGTTTTTATGTTTAGCATATCACTTTCAATATATTTTCTCAAGTTTTGCAGAGTCTGAGCAAACCTGGCAAGTACACGTTCATTGAAGTTATGGAAAACTACTTATATTTGTCGAGTGAATATGGCTGTTCGAGCAGACCACCACCACCAACCAAGAGGCCTGGTCACAGACCCGGCCATGAGGAAGACACACTAGGCAGCAAAGCACAGCCAGGACCTCTACTCTATCACTGCCTCTTTCCCATCACATTTGCACGGACGATAGGAATATCGTTCGTCCATCCACATTTTGGTGTATTTTCCACGTGTAGATAATAGACGATGTAGATAATAATCTCGTCTCGGCTACACACAATCCAATTCGACTTACATGAAATCTTGCTCTAGATTTCTGCTCTTGCGTCTCTGCTCCAGATTTCACAAACCTGAAGAACACTGTATGGAAAAAAGTAATGCGAGTAGACCTCCGTGAAAGTCTTACAGACAGGCCCGCCTCTTCACTTTTCCGAGGAATAACTTGTTTGCTTGTAAACAATTATAGTTTTCAGCATTTCACAATAACAATAGCCACACTGTACAGGAACTTACCCAGGATGTATGCACGGAGCTAGGCAGAGGGAGTCTGGGAGTGGGTAAGCCATGGGACAAAGTGAGTCGAAGCTGCCCCACAGAGTATTGCCCAGGTGATGCCCAGCCAAAGGGTTGCCCAAAGAACCACTCACAAGCTCAGGGTAGGCGTCCACTAGCCACGGGTACGCCAAACTCAGTGACGACATTACCACTATCTTGAGTCACACTCCAAGGTCAATCCTTCAAGTATTAATATCGTTATGACCACACCCACTTTCACTAGCGTCTGCCTCCACCACCAGCTGAAGGTGGTGAATAATCCTGGTGACAAAGTGGGCCAGACTGTGGTAAAGTCAGCAGTGAGAACCAGCGTAGCAAAGACAAGTTCACCTTCACTCTCGCCACACTGTTCTTTCTCCTGTTCACAGTCACAGCCCCGACCCACTTCAATTCTTAACCTTATCCACATTAAACTTCAACTTGTCCATTGTGTTGCCTTGACACCACTACACTTTCCAATGTAGCCGCTGCCTCAAGAACTCGGCCAAGAGGAAATCTTCTCGCTCAAGTAACGAGACATTAGAACAAAGTAATTATTCTGTACAGGCGAAGGGTGAAGTAGAACAATTGGGAAGTTGGTGGTGCTGAGTGACAAGATTTAAAAGCACCTGCCACCAGCTGCTTGTAGAACGGGGAAACTAGTACTTTCTATTGTTCCACACTACATCACTGATCTACAAGCGATTCACCTGTGTTCACGATGTTCCTTGTGGCCAAGCAATTCATACTTAAAGCAATGGAAGCCTTTATTTCTGGGGTGGTAACATTGTTTCACTGTCTACCATGGTGCCAGGAGCCGCAAGTAGGGTAGTCCCGTGGTGGGAGACAAGCTTCGTACCCCTATACAGGACTTTACGAGCAGACGAACTTAACATTAGAAAGCACTGAAAACTCGATAACTGAAGGCTGGCACCACCCAGAGTTGTAGCAAGATGTGGGTCAAAATCAATAGTTCCGATAAGAAAAGTTGATATTCCAGGGGGCAGCAGAGTGCACCAAGGCGCGAGTGGAGCCCCAGACACTGTGGATCCGCCGCAAGACACCGTTCACAGCCAGGGAGGGAGGTGTCCACTACTAGAGTGACGAGTGGATGGCGGCGGTGTCTGCCACCAGTCGAGGGCCGAAGAAAGTAAAGCTTGTAAATGCCAGGCTGAGGTGAGCGTGGCTCCTGGGGTGGGGTTTGCTGGACACCCACCTTGTGCAACGCCCCTCGACTCCCTTGCCCCAGCCCGTCCTCCTACAGTTTCCCAACGCCAAGAAACTGTCTTACTAAACTGACCTTATCCTAACCTACCAGAGGACACACAACTGGACAGTATGGCAATTTCGCAAGCTGCTATTTTCTAGTACGACACTTTTTGGCCTTGGGTAAGAGAAACACGGTCAAAATGCGACGTTCTATTAAGACAGGTTGCTTGCCCACCGCAATCACGCCGGAGTTCACCTGCTGAGCTCCTCTAACTATATCCTGACATTTTAGTAAGTAGCTTTAAGGATTGCATTAGGGGAGGGAGGAAGGGGGGGGGGTGTTAACATTTAATGGAAACTAGGAAGAGCACAGACCTATTACCTTTCAAACTGGAACAGCAGGAGATGGTTTAGGGGGATGTGGGGAGAGGCAATGTGCATGTTCATTTGCATGCGCGTTTGGCTATTTCTGGTCACCTCTGATCAGTTTGTGCAGGGGAAGCTTTAGCTCCCCAGCCCCACTTTTCAATCACTTACTATTATTCCACAAAAGTACTTCCGTACATCCTTATTCCTGTTACTTATTTAAGTTTAAATTTTCAATCTATGCACTTGTATCCTCCCTCTGTTCATGCTAAAACATTAACATGCTGCTACCTGTTGTTGGTTCCGGGGATCACCGTCACCGCGGCCCGATCTCTGACCAGCCCTCCCGTTTGGTAGTCTGGTCAACCAGGCTGTTAGATGCAGTTTCTCGCAGTCTGACGTATAACTCATACCCTGGTTGGTCAGGTATCCTACGGTGTTGATCAGTTTCGAACGTCCACTTTCCACGGTGCATTGTAAATCACTCCATTTAAACATAAGTAATTAAAAGTACCTTGAGATCACAGATGGATTTTGATTATATGGGAAAATTCGGCTGGAACATTTTCCCTTGTTGAAGGTCAGTGTCACTTACATTCCGGATCCGAAAGGAGCGGAAAAGGAGAGGAACGGAAGACTATGGAAAAGACGGAGGAGGAGGAATAAGTGAAATTATAGAGGGGAAGGAAGAGCAAGTGTGAGGTAGTAAAAGTGCAAAAGGATTAGATAATGGAGTGAAGAATGCAGGGGATGAAGAAGACAGTGGAATGTATGGGATGGAATGGGGAAGAGGAAAACTCGAACAGAGAGGGAAACCTCTAAGACGAAAGACAGTGGGAAGGTAGGATATTCTGCAGGCGGGGTGAAGGGGAGACGGGGGGAGGTGGGGGGGAAGAGGGGGTTGGGAGGGGAAGAGGGGGCTGTGGGGGAGGGGAGGGAAGAGAGGGAGGGTAGGGAAGAGGGGGAGGGTAGGGAAGAGGGGGAGGGTAGGGAAGAGGGTAGGGAAGAGGGGAGGGGAGAGGGGGAGGGGAGGGAAGAGGTTGGCAAAGAGGAGAATGGAAGACGGCGTGCAAGGAGACTTGAAGAGTGAGGAGGCCGGTGAATAATGTAGTGAATATCGAAGAGGCAGTCAAAAGTAACGGGGGGGGGGGGGGGGGGAAGGCAGGGTATCAGGAGCACACAGTAAAACTTCCTGTTAAAGGTGCTAGGGGGGGGGGGGGGCCCCAAGTAGTAAAGGACGTGGTGAAAGCTTCCTTATCTCTTTATACCACTCAAATGCTATATGAAACTGTACATGTGAAACTCAAACCTATGAAGCTACCCTAGATTAGTTAAAATGTCGCACATTTTGTGACCACAGCTACTTGGGCGACACTAAGAATCCCCATCTCGCGTGATGGTTAGTCGTGTGATCAGTAAACCTGCACTCGCAAACTTCGACAAACAAAAACAAAATGGGAGCCTTACGATGGATATCCAGAAGCTGTGGCGCGCCCCTCGCGGCCACAATCCCAGTCATCAATCTCCCCACTCGCTCCCTCTCCACCAAGGCCCTCTTCATTGTCATAGTACTCTCTTTCCTATACTATAAGACGATTGATGACTTCCTTTATTGCTCATAGTGCAATAATATTCCATTCTGGATAGCACCAGTATCTTAAAATAAAAAGTATCAGCACAGTTAAGATGTTTGGAAGGTTCTTGTTACGCAGCCATGTATTTGTGACTGCTACTTTATTGTGTTCATTGGTAAAAACGTCTTCCGATATCAATACTTCAAGGTCTTTTATAATGCCTTTTCTTTCTCAGGTATATATGATTTGAGTGTAGAGTGGGGTACCAGTTTTGATTTGAGTTTTTTACCATCGCGCAGAAGCTGGAACTTGTTTTCTGTGGCTCATTTAAAGATCTAGTTTATATCAGGTTACGAATCCTCTGATGCGAGGTACGTCTAAGGATGGGTTATATTAATTACTCACATTGTAAAGATGTTTGTTTCACAAGTGACGAATCACGTGCATTGTTTGACGTTGGTAACACATCCTCCTAATAGAACGTCGCAATTCGATGTAATTGTCGTACTAGAAAACGGTAGCGCCTCGCGAAATTGACATGCTGTCCCATTTTCGGTTTAGAGTCCTCTGGTATGTTAGGATAAGAGCACTTTAGTACGACGGTTTCTTGACGTAGGGATACTTTAGGAGGACGGCTTGGGGATGCCACACCGACCAGCTCGTAGCTGATCACGTAAGTCAACATTACGAAATCTAATTCACTAAGGATCTAATACAAGATCATAACAGAACATTATCCTGAATTTATGCAGTGAATGCGCCCCACAAGTCAATTGACGAGATCTTAAGAAGCACACCCAAGCATAACCAACTCTCACAGTTAATGCTCAAAAAACACAGAGCGAGAATACTTTTAACTTATGAACCATGATATACAAAACAAAGAACAACTTCATGTATTATTGTGAGGCAGGTGTGTGGCAGGTAGGCAGACTACGTGGTGATGCAGAGGTCTGCCAGGGCTCCTCCACCTCCGGCCTCTCAGGCATCTACCACAAAAACTGGTCTTTACATCCTTACTCCAAAACCAGTTCACAACGGTGACATTTCCCAAGACCAAAAGTGGCGCTCTCGCACCGTTCCTGCACCGTGAACGACGCGCATGGAGAGCTCCTACTTCTACTCAGAGAAACATTAACTGAGCGGTTGTCTCCCTTAACCCCTCTGAGTTTTGTAAACTTTCGCATTATGAGGACTGAGGGATCTACTGTTAGCCACTTAATCAAAAGAAGAACAGATTTGATTAATCTCTGAAAACATTCACGGCTCTTCAGGTGCAAAATTAAAATAATTACTTATGTAAGATCCTGGTCGAGCAGGCGCCTAGAGCACACGCTAGCTGTGATCACGTGACTATAGCTGCCCCCCCCACCTGCTTCATACTTGTCCCTAGGCTGCTCTGCACACCGTCCTCTCACAGTCATAGACGGCACCGCTCCTGTGTCAGGTAAGTCCACTACGGGCTCACCATAGCCCGTGCTACTTGGAACCTGTTCCGAGTAGCTGAATCTATAACAACTCTGCACACCGTCCTCAACACTATAGCCACCACTCGCCTCAATACCGTCGCTTAAAACATTTCTCCTGGTATTAACGTTCGGCGCCAGCAACCAGATTATCACGTTATGGAAGATATCTTTAAAGTCAGCTTGAGCAAACTGGCAGTGCAGCTCTAAGGTTGGTGAGAGGCAATCGTCCACAGGCAATCTTTTGGTCGTCCAAACGGCAAGCCACGAGGTCGTCATACCTTGTGGATACCTTGTGTAGCTTCCGGGGATGAATGGCCCCGCGGCCTGGTCTCCGACCAGGTCTCCCGGTTGGTAGTCTGGGAAAAATAGCGGTAACAAACAATGCTCCACCATTTCCTTTATTTCATCAACACCAGCCAGCTTCAAGAAACCAGGAAAAATTATCACCAACAATTTTTTTACTCAGTCACACATTAAACTTTGTTCATTATAAACTCCAATCAAATTTGGTAATTTTAAGAGTACTTTTATTTTGCTTAAAATTCATTACTCGCCAATAAAGTGAGATGGGCTTTCTCGAGGTCAGTTACAGTCCCGCTACTGTGTCAGATAAGTCCACTACGGGCTCACCATAGCCCATGCTACTTGGAACTGTGTTCAGCGTAGCCGATTCTTAAAACATTACCCGAGAATTGTATTCCCCATAGTGTCCAGCCACCATTGTATTACACAAAAGGTAACACTTGGCAACTCTTAGTTTCCACACGAAGGACTAAAATCCAATTTTACCCCATAATTTACTTCCCCAACTTCCAAACAAACTTCTTCCGCACCATCTGTTTAAATACAAAAATCTTTTCCCATTTCTCCTGCCTAAATCTTCACTCCGGGGTTGGCACAGCTAACCTATGATATATAAAACCAGCATGTATTTATATACAACAGTAAGGTATATGCTCTAATTATTGAATAAGTAACATCAAAAGGAAAGGAGCACACGCTTTTCTTTGATCGCTTCACACACACTATCATCCACTAACAAAATAATAACAGACCGGATGTTTCTCCAATGATACAAATGGGCGAGAAAATGGTAAAGGAGATAAATGCATTACTAAGCCGGCGCTATTTGCTTAAGATATACGCACGGGGCTCACGCCAAGCAAGCCGCTCATCATCTAACATACAATAGAACACAAATGGTTCCAGAGTTGTAAATGTGCGATCAAGAACCCACCGCCCTTGACTGGGATACTTTGCGGAGCTTTAAGAACACCTTCAGGAGAGTTCATACATGGACCAACGGTGAACTAAGGTGGAACTATGCTGGGGGTGTGAAATAACCCGCTCTCCAGTACACAGTAACGACCACTACTGCCATAAAAGGTGGACGATAAGTTTACTTGTTCACGGGAGACATCTCCCTCACGCAGGGTGCAGCCGCACCTCCACAGATCTCCAGTATCAGCTCTTGATACTGGTAATGGCGCAAAAGGGCCACCACTTACGGGCTATTCGTGCCCGTGCCACCTTTTCGGTGGCTTAATCTTCATCATCATTTACTTATGTTCTCCAGTGTGACAGTACATGCAGGGACTGGGAGGCACGGGCTGGATACCTTTGGGCCATGTATCAATGGAAAAGCTTCACAAAACCCAAATTAAATATAACTAACTACACATTTGTTGGAACACTTTAAGAGTGGTGTGGGAGTTGGATAGGCATGAAAGGTCTTGAGGACAGTATGGCAGGACTAGGCAGCAACAATCATGCGGGGCACAAAGTGTGGCTAGAGGGCAACAACTGGGCCATCCCCTCCCCACGACCCCGTCCACCAGCACACCACCACCAAGCCTCGACCCCTTCGCTTTACATTCAAAATTCGTCTACTGCTAGCACTGATAAAATGCTAAATAATTAACGCCATACAAAACTTCAATACAGTATTTCTTTTCCCAAAACATTAACAATCATAGGCTTCGCGAGCTAGAGAGACTATTCCATGCTTTTTATTCAGTAGAGGAAGGGCAATCAACTGGGCGAGGCAATAAAAAAAACAACGTTATGAGGATGGAGGAGACCGACTGCCCCCAGCTGCTGTACTGCCCGCCCCAGGTAGCCGCCTCCCGTATGCACCACCACCACAGCTGGCTTGTGCACACAGTCAGGGCGCCCTCTACCAGGTAATACCTTAGTTACTACGCTCCGCCCACCCACAAGCTGGCTGGCAAGGCATTTATTTCACCGTGATGGCGAGATGACGCCATTCATAATATTTAAAACTCGCCCACTGGTCATCTCTATCAATGGCGCCCTAGCGTTTTAATTAGCATAAACACGAAATTGACAAATTCTCCAATTAAAATAAATTCTCCAATATCCCAGTTTGCTTTCGGTCACTTTAATTATCTTTTAACTGTCCTCTGGGACAGTTTTTTGTCAGCAAAAAAATTTTTACCGGTTGGTAAAAATTTAAAAAATGAAATGTTGGTTAACATAAGAAATTATCTAATTAGGCTTTAGTTGGAAACTCATGCCAATGAGTTCGCCCACACTGGTATTAATCTGACATTTACGGTACAGCTTTCTCTAAGCCATACATGTTAAAATAAATCCTCGCGCCTGCAACTCGCCGCTCGAAACAGGTTTCCTTTCATTTTTCCTTCACTCCACAACTATTACTTCACATCCAAAGCCTCTCATAACAAGAGACTATCCCCCAACCTACAATATTCCACCAGGACTAGCCGATGCCTCTTTCTATCCTGGACAATTTAAAGCGTAAAACAGTCACTTCCCGGCAAGCTATCAAGAAAAAAAGCGGCGGCGACGCCCTTCCTCCAACACCACCGTTATGTCAGCACAAGTCGTGCCGACTGTGTAAGCCAGGAAACACGTTAACACGCCTCACTCGCCGAATAACGTCCTTATCAGTAGACAAATGTGATACGTTATCTTGTGTCCCACAAAATATTCTCATTACCGACATGATAAAACAAGACCTAACGGTCCTCTCCTAGATAATGATGGCACGACATTCAGAACTGGCTATCACCCCCCCCCCATATGTAAGTAGCTAGGGACAAGAGGGAGCTGGTGGAAGGTGGAATCTCAAATGAGCCACACGACCAATTTCGCCAAAGTATTGGAGTATTGTATTGGAATTAGAACTTGCCCGAAACGCTACGCGTACTAGTAGTGGCTGTACAAAAATGTTACAACTCTTGTATATATAAATAATGATAAAAATTATGAAACGGCGAGGCCCGTCGTTCACCGTGAGGACCTCGCCCACTCCAGCTCTGGTTCACCTTGCTGGTGATACATTACCACAATTACCTTGCCAACGGACGCATCTGGGCCACCCCCACACAACCTGGTCAACCCATCCAAGCGGGTTATGTCCTAATGTGTACACACACACACAGCCCCGCTCCCGTGCCAGGGAAGTCCACTACGGGCTCACCAAAGCCCGTGCTACTTGGAACATTTTGTTCAGAGTAGCAGAATCTAAAACAACGTCTTAATGCCTGTGTGGCCAGTGATTGGTACCTTACAAAATGTGATCCAACGTCATTCGTTAAGCTGCTACGGGTACATCAAGCGAAGATGGGAACATAAAACCATACCAAATGGAGAGCATCTAAAAATTTTGCTTCGAAATGCATATCTTCAACTTTACTGCGTGCAGCTGCGTCTAATACCCGTAAGAGATATTGATCCCAAAAATCCTCATAAGGGATGAACCGCGACAGAAACATTTGTGCAATCAACACCTTGTTATTCCCACGTATAAAATAAATTAACTATCTACGCTGCTAGAATTTATTAAGGCATTAGTTGCGGGATGTCGATATAAATAGTCCACAAAATTTATAGTGTTGAACCCATGACTATGAATAGTGTGTACGCAGCCAGGAGGGTGACGGGACGTGGAAGATACTCTACCAGACAACTGATGAAATTGTGTTATGGAGGACTGACATGATTCGCAGTCTCCATACTATACCGTCTTGACGTGTTCCCTCCTAGGCTAGTTTTGCGTGTAATTTAATTTGCATACATCCATACGGTTGACGACTATGTTGGCATAGAGGTCGCACCCCACCCGCTCCAAGGAACGTATCCAACCTCACCCCTTAGAACAAAGCTACCCCCCTCCCCCCCCCCCCCACCCCTCGCGACGAACGAGATCGTTATACCCCACAATACAACCCTACCACAGAAATAAGAAAAACAAGAGATGATGAGCGTTGGTTCGTCGTCTGGCCACAACAGAGTCTATCAGTATCTCAGCGAAGAAAAATTTCTCCTAACTCGTGTCGAGACGGAACTTTTCTAAGAAAGTTTTCCCTCCACTTTCCTGCTTATTCAGCAATCAGGACTCGTGCTGTCACGGCGGCCGGCGCACCAGCTGTGGCAGAAGGGGCACCACATTTCTCTATTACGCTCCCAATATCTAACTCTTAACTCACCCCAACTTCATATACAACTTTTAATCTCCAGAATTTTTTTATGGTATATATTACATACAAAAGCAGATGGAGAGGGGCACGGGTGAGATGACGAGGGAGGGGCACGGGTGAGGGGTGAGATGACGAGGAAGCGGGGCGAGATGCTAGATGAGGAAGAGGGGGAAGGGGGGGATGGGAGAGGTCCCCACAACGCAGCCAGACAGGAACGCAGGCGCGCACAAGCTCAATATTTCCCCGCCTCACAATTCCTCTCATAGGATTCACGTCGCACGTCAATTTGAATACATTTCCCAGGTCCAGCTGCAGGTGGCACCGGCAAGAGCAACACATATGCTGCAATGCCAGCGCTGTAACACGAGTGGGGGAGTGCCTGTTCCACTGCCTGAACAACAGCTTTGTTACGAAACCTGCTGCAACACCATATTATACTGAATATTATCTGCGTCTGACAAAAAAATATGGCTTAAACAAAAGGAACCCGTTTGGATGACCATCATTGACAGCAAACCGCGAAACAGTACTTTTGTATGCTTGGTGATAAGGGTAGCTTTACATCAACGTGGCTGCTTAAAATATTAAGTGTGGTACTAAGCCTAATTCAGTCAGCAGCAGCAGCAGCACCAGCAGCCAGAACACAAGATAGATTAGAGTGCCATGAACTGTTAGTCGGGCTGGTTGACTGGTCCCTAATGTTAGGAGACTCGGTGTGGTGTTGGGGAGTGCTGCTGAAGGGTTGGGGCGTCTGCTGGATGTTCGCACGGCTGAGAAATTATTTATTTGCCACTGACAATTGAGCTCATGTCGCACTTCCCCAAACATTGTTTGACCTTTGGACCAGACTTACAATCTTTAGTCAACAACAAGTCATGCGGGAATGGGGATGTTACACAGACCAACGAGACCACAGAAATTATCTATGATGAACACCTGTATCCTATTATATTCTCAAAGAAAAGAGGATTACTTTACAACCCACATACAAGCCCTAGGGTCTTTAGACTAAAGCACGCTCTCTTCAAATACGGCAGAACTCTTTCATTACAAGAATGTTTCTGGGGACTTCTGCATAATGTAAGAGGTATTCAAGGCTTTGTTTGGTTTGGAGACCCAACCCAAGCATGTTGTAAATGGCTTGGAGATAAAATATTATTATTTCATTTATGAAAAAAATTATTCCATGAAAAAATAATAGGCGCGTCTGTCTCCCCCCCCCCCCCTCCCCACCAGTTGTCTTCCCAATAACGGCCAACAACTCAATTACGGCTCCCGGGTAAAAAATGGGCGAGGACAGGCGCACCGAGGGCACCAGCAACGTCACTGCCGGTTTTTGATAGGATGACTAGCAATGGGACAAATGGTGGGTAGGAAGACTGATAGGATGACTAGCAATGGGACAAATGGTGGGTAGGAAGACTAAGCTGAATAAGAAAGTGAACAAAATGGCGGGACAGCTGGGTGATGGCGGGGGTTGTGTTGTTCGGTTGGTACTGGTGGAGTGCCTGTGGTGGTGATGGTGGAGTGCCTGTGGTGGTGGTGGTGATGGAGTGCCTGTGGTGGTGATGGTGGAGTGCCTGTGGTGGTGGTGATGGAGTGCCTGTGGTGGTGGTGGTGATGGAGTGCCTGTGGTGGTGGTGGTGATGGAGTGCCTGTGGTGGTGGTGGTGATGGAGTTGCCTGTGGTGGTGGTGATGGAGTGCCTGTGGTGGTGGTGGTGATGGAGTGCCTGTGGTGGTGGTGGTGATGGAGTGCCTGTGGTGGTGGTGGTGATGGAGTGTCTGTGGTGGTGGTGGTGATGGAGTGCCTGTGGTGGTGGTGGTGATGGAGTGCCTGTGGTGGTGGGGGGTGGTCGTAGTGGTGGGGGTGGTCGTAGTGGTGGGGGTGATGTTACTTAAACCTTTCGTTAAAGGTTACTCTAGGGACGTTACTCTGGGATGGTCCCGAGGATCAATATCTCCCGCATAGCATCATGGCAAAGTTTTCAATTGCCACGAATTTTAACGTCCATTAAGAGGAGAAATCCCGGCAAATTGCTAAGACAGGATGAGGCAGAAGACACGCTGTGACTCGCGTGTTTACACAACAAAACATTATGGTACCTGCCCACACGAGGGAAAAAATTGTGCAACTAGTTTGGCCATATACTCTTTTACAATTTCGGTATTTACACCAACTTTCATGTTCATTTTACAAATTTACAATAACTTCGAACATGACATCACTTTATATTCAAATATACAGGTTGGCAACACGGAAAGGAGCGAGATTGGGGACCCTAGAGTTATCTAGGCTCACCTCTGGCGTACACGCTCAACATTCTATAGAGGATGTTCATCTATAGAGGATAGACGTGTTTGTGATTCTATAGAGGACTTCGGTAAGATTAAACACAGGCTTCCTGTTCCCCGACAACGGTACACCATAGGCTCAGACTTGCTCACGTGTCTACCTGTGGATGGGCTTGAAAGACAAGGATGGGGCCTTGGATGGGACTCCTTCCACCCCCGAACGCACTTCAAGCTAATCCAGGAGGAGGGGGGGGGGTTGTTGGGCTTGCTGTTGCCTGCTCCTTACCGCCCGCCCTGCCCAAGCCCCTCCCTCCCTCCACGTCTGATGGCAGCCAACCTTTACCAAGCTTTAACATCACACTTGTTCACTGTGTAAGGATGACTAGAATGTGGGGAAATTGTGTACAATATTTCTAAAACGGTTATTTGTGTCTCGTATGTAGTATGTATTTAATTATTAGTATTTCAAGCCATCTCTGTATTTGCCAGTATGTCTATTCAAATTTTATGGATATTATGAAAGTAAAATCCCATTAGTGGAACTGAATTAACATGGTGACAATGGAGGCGATTGAGCCTGGCCTCTTGAATCATACACATCCGCAATTTTGACGTAAATATCCCCCAACGTACAAAATATAATTTACTGTCAATCAACAGTAGCTTTCAAACATTGACGTTTTCTACGAGTGGGTCGCTAGGTTGAGATAGGGTGGGGTGTTTAAGTACACCCTTTTCTGTCCGGTGTGGTAACTCAGACAGGTCGGCCAACTCTACAATGAAACTGTAGAAATGAAACTGTGAATGCTAGTATCCACTTTATATATTAACGACCATATTCCTCCTCTATCAAGTTGTGAGAATGGAAAATTGTACAGCAATGAGAGCGAGAATACGCTAGAAAATCGTTATGCAAGGTAGCCTGGATTATCAGTCCATGAAGACAATCTGGCACCATGGCAGCAATGGGAAAGAGGAAAAGGGGCGAGGCAAGGCTCATCGTAGGTAATGACAGGAAGCAGGGAGAGGGGAGAATTAATCTACTGGGTTTGAGGAAGGGGGTACGGTAGGAGGCGCCCAGCGCCCATTGGATGGTGTGGTGGTGTGTGAGGCGTCACCGCGGCCAGGTCAACGCCCCCACCAGCATCACTACGCTACCATAGGAACCAGAGACGAGTGAGCGCCCGCGCGCACACTGGACTAGACTGAATTGACCAGTCCAGGTCAATTCAATGCTAGACCGGTCAGGGACCAGTCCAGCAACCAGGAGGCATGGTTAGGGACCGGGGTCGTTAAGGCCCGAAATCATATCTAGGTAAGGTAATCCATTACTGGGGCTTCAAATATATTTAAAAGTTATTAACAAACTAACTACTTGTGCATTGTCTACCACAAGCACTGCATTAAGGATGGAAATGCACGTCATTGAGGCGATTCTGAAGAACTCTGACAAGGAGGGGGGGGGGGGGGGGGGGTGAGTTTAATAATCCTTATCCGGGACAGTAACGAGACGTGCACAAGTCGCACGTCTGTGCGACTTGTGCACAAGTGAGTGTGTTTAGTAAGAAACAAATCCAATTCGGAATGCGAACGGCGAAGAAAATCAAAAGTTTAGCATGCGTTGGGTTCGGGGATCAATGTCTCCAGAGCCCGGTCTCTGATCTGGCCTCCTAGTTAGTGGTCTGGTCAACCAGTTGCTCGCAGACTGAAGTAGTTCGGCTGAGCAGGTATTCTCAGGAGGTAAGTGGTCGACTAGTTATGCAACTTGGGTTTAGAGGTGAGAGAGAGAGAGACGATTAAGCCACCCAAAAGGTGGCTTGGGCATGAATAGCCCATAAGTGGTGGCCCTTTTGAGCCATTTCCAGTATCAATAGATGATACTGGAGATCTGTGGAGGTGCGACTGCACCCTGCGTGACGGGAGATGTCTCCCGTCGTTTAGAGGTTTTAAAGCCAGACTTTTAATGTTAACAATTGTCTGTGTGTACCTATTGCACCTCTGCTTTTCAACGGGGATATTTTGCTGTAACTGCTAGCCGTGCTTCATGGTGTCTTGAGGCGTCACCGAGTTATTACCATGAGTAGATTTAGAATCCGTTCCTCCAATATTTCCCAATTAGAAATTATGTATTTCTCCCGCCTCGCTCTAGGGAATAGACTGACATTTTTAGCTGTCCCAAATGTGGATGTTTTCTTTAACTGTTTCGGGCAGGAAAATATATCTGCACGTTGTTCAGGACAGGCGTTTCTCCGCTACTGAATGGAGCCGTTAGGGTGCAAAAAATGTCCTCCTTAAAGAACACTTAAAAAAAACTAATTAAAAACATGCTTGCTCTGGCACCTGTCATATTAAAGGTGTCAGGAAAGTCGTTTTAACCAACGTATCATTTCTCTTGCAGCTGTGGCATTTGGGAGTAATCATTACCGAACCGAACCCATGGAGATCAGTTTTAGACCCAATTGAAGCCAGACCTGAGAATGTGTTATTACCGTTCACTTATAATTTACAACCATGTTCAATGACAATATATTTGATCAAACTATCGACACTAATGCTAGTCACCTTAATTACAAACGTTTGAGAACGTAAACAGACTTGCATCACGTGACAAAGGGGGGAAGGGCAAGACCTGGTGCCATATTCACGGAGCAGTTACGCAAGCACTTACGAACCTGTAATCTTTCCTCAATCTTTGGCGGCTTTGTTTACAATTATTAAAGTTAATGAGCTCCGATGCACCAGGATGCTTGTTTATATCAATAACAACAGTTGATTGGGAAGTTTTCATGCATGTAATCTGTTTAATAAATGTAACCAAAGCCGTCAAAGATTGAGGAATGACTTACACGTTCGTAAGTACTTGCGTAACTGCTCGTGAATCTAGCCCCCCCCCCCTGGAGGCGGGGTCAAAAGCCAGGGCGACCCCACAGTCCGGGTCGTGCCTGGCCCTTCACCCCTTGTCCCCCTCTTTCCTCAAACCTGCCCCTATCTTTTCTTATGGTCACCTCCCCCCCCCCCCTTCATGCAGGGAGTGGAGGCGGCGGTAATGGCCAAACTGACAGGAACAATGCTTGTCAACTAGCTGTGACGGCCGCCACACGGCAGAGGGAGAAAGGTGGAGAGACAGTTGCCACACAAAGTTCCTGTGGAGGATTCCTCAAAAGTGACCGCTCCACTAGCAGGTCTCCTGAGCAAGGCCGCGGGAATGAAACTGGTGAGAGGAAAGTCATGTTGCCAGGTCGAGGTGGATGGGTGAGGTGACGTATAGGACTGGTGCAGATGGTTAAAGGAGGGGGGGGGAGGCATGATGAGTTAATATACGAGGTGAATTTGCAGACGAGAGCCGGGCTAACATTACGTTGTAATTTTCTCATTAAACTGTTGTATTGTGATATTTACTACAAACTTTACCTTATGTTTGCCAGCTAATATCTTTTTTCCCCCCTTATCCAAGAGCCTAAACTGGATTGTACAGTTTCCACCTCCGGATGAGGTTCAGCGAGTTGTTCTCCAAGCCCGGTTCGGGGCTAGGTTCGACTTGTGAGAGCTTGGTCCACCGAGCTGTTGCTTGGAGTGGCCCGCATATCCACCACAGCCCGGTAGTGGGCACTAACATTATTACTAAAGGCAGAGAAATGGGGAGAAAGATGGAGAAGGGCGGGCGGAGAGGAAAATAGCAAGAAGAGAATGTAGAAGAGGAGCGTGGGACGCATGAGGGGGAATCTGTGGCCAGGTAGATCAGAGACAGGTAATAAGGCATTAAAGTTGGCCCAGTTTGGCGACCAGTGCCAGGATGACCCATCGATCACGGCATCGACCTATACTGCCAGCTAACCCACCCTCCCCCCTCCCCATCCCTTCCCCCCTCTCCCCTCCTATACTTGCTTTCTACCGCAACTGCTACATACCTGTGGCATTTGGCTAGAATTTACAGTGGAAATGTATCTTTGAAAATAGACACCAATTTAACCTTCGGGGTAGATTTATTATACTTCTGCTCTACTTCCCAGCACGGAGACACTAAAAGACCCATTCCTATATATTTTTGGCAAGGACTGATGAAAGCACAACACCTGGGTGGTGGTGGTGTGCTGAACACCAATCCCGACCTGGCAGCTTGCTGTAACATAATCAACCTCTTGAGAATATAGACCTGTTTGGTAACCAATACTTGTGAGACTTGTTACCCCCCCCCCACAAACCTCCCCACACCCGCATGCGCCTGCGCACGCGCGTTAAATCTAAACAACAATGTCTAGTTGACAGCCAACATTATGGCGAGTACGGAGCCCACTGAAAGACTCATAACACCAATTTACCTGCAGTCCGTGTCCATTCAAACTACTAATTTATTGGGAACACCGATATAACAACTGTCTTCCTTCACGCAGGTCTGAACTCGATCCCCATGGTCCACGTGGTTGGGCATCGTGGTTTCATTCCGGCTCCATAGCCTACTCTCGTATACGGGGCTACCTAACCTCGTGTCTACACTTTGTGTAGCTTCCAGGGATCTACACAAGGGACCCCCCCCCACCCCCCGGTATATGAGAGTAGGATAGGAAGCCGGAATGAAGGTACCGTGTCCAACCACGTGGACCATGGGGATCGAGTTCAGACCTGCATAAAGCAAGACAGTCGCTACTTCCCTTGAAAGACGAAATAATTAAATTCTACAACCGATAAATACTCGGTTGGGAACGTTTCAAAATCTGTTCACTGAAATGATTCCAAATGACATGAGTAGGCACTAAAAACCCATAATTATTTTTTTAGAACTTTTCATCAACCTCTAATACCTAAATGTACTTCAAGTTATCAATCAACGCTGACGAACCGGGCTCGAATACCTATGCTGTTAATTAGTGCGGACCTCAAAAACCAACAGTTTGGCAGACAAGCCAGGAGTCAATATAGGTTTTCTATACCACGAAAAGTACCCATTAACCTACTACTGCAACTCTCAGCCAGGGAGAACTAACATTGTAAATATTTAGAAGCATTGCCTCGCGGATGGCACTTACAAAAACACTTTAGAGAAAAGCGTAATTGAGATAGGTTGGGGAGGAGAGGGACGAAGCAATGATTTCATTTCAGAGCCATGTGGCGCGGCATCATATGACTGAAAAAAAATCGCGACAAGCCTGCTGCCTGGACAATATTCAAGGTTATTGTGATTAGTTCCCTACCAGTCCTGCGCTGCGCGCTCTAGAGCGCAGGCGCGCGAGAGAATAATCTACATGTAGAAGATATTAGAGGGACTGGTTCCAAATTTGAACACAAATATCATCACATGAGGCTGCTGATCGTCACATTTGCATATGATCAGGCTGTGCAAAATACCCCTGTTGAAAAGCAGAGGTGCAATAAGTACGCCAAGTACTTATTGCACGTACAATAAGTACGAGGGAGAACAAGCACCATGAAGTGCCCTAGACTTATCAACACACTCCCTCTACACGCAAGGAGCATAACTGACCGGCCTCTCAGTGTTCGAGAGAACGAACTTTAAACACCATTCACGGAAGCTACCCAAGGTAGGTTAGGTACCACCCTGGCGAACACCAATCCCCACGATCACCTACCCACAACAGCGCCCGCCCCGCGCCCGCCCGCAGGTGGTGGAAGAGACAGAGGGAGGGGGAGGGCCGACACAGGATGGATGTGGAGGCCTGGCGACGGAGGGAGGGAAAGGGGGGGGGGGGCAGCGGGTGCGTGCGTGAGGGCAATACCTTAACACAGTACGGCAGTTTCAGGAAAAATGTGTGGCTGGCTGGCGCAGGCCATCAACCACATAGGACACTACATAAACCCACCAGTGACAGGACCAACACGGACTTTTTACTGGATTGCACTGCAGCATTCATACGCACGTCCGCTCTGCACTACACTGGCATCATCACGGACCATCACGTACCTAAAAACCTGGTGCTATAACCAACACATGGTACCTGGCTAACTACCTCGTGTCCTGTTGTACCAAAGCTTCCTGCTTGGTGGTCTTATCAAAGCCAAACTGTTAACAATTTCTTACTGTAAGTACTTCTAAGAGGCTTAGCCTCTCGTCTGGAGTCCCTAGTTAACCAGCCAACAATTTTTTGGCAGTTGTGCCTGATAGTTTTCAGCTCTTAACTTTAAAACGCCCTTAAGTTATCATAGTTGAACACTGCTTTTCAGAGCCCACTATGCAAGAATTTATTTACATTTTAGGTAGGTAGCGGCCTGTATAGATTATTATTAAAAAATTCTAGTCTCAAGAGTAAAAGAAAAATAACCGTGCTACGTGTCAAATATGAGAGTAATTGGACAATTACAAAGACCTTAAGCGCTCGACAACGGACGCTCTTGGGCCACGTTTCTTTGGGCAAGTTGAAGCTCCATCTCGCTGACAGGGTGTCAGCATTTTGCACGTCTTCCTGTGGCGCAGCAGCTGTATAAAGCAGGGCGTCCTGCTCTAAACCTAGTTTACGGGCTCACCATAGCCCGTGCTACATGGACACTTCGTTCTGAGTAGCTAAATCTGAAACAACAACAAACTCTAAACCTACGCGTTCCTTGACTGTATGCATCTGTTTTACGCTTGCTTGCGCAGGTTTGTTGTTTATGCAAGTCAACACCTTCCCAGCAAGCATTATAAATATTGCTGGAACAAGGGTGGATGTATTCAAGAGGCACTCAAGCTAATTTCTTGCAAGAAGTGCCTGACGAACCAGGCTTTGGTGGATATGTGGGCCTGCGGGTCGCTCCAAGCAACAGCCTGTTGAACCAAGTTATCAACTCTGAGAGTTGAACAATTCTCAGAACCCTCTCCAAGTATGCTCCAGAACTTGCTGGTCAAGAGTAAGATGCGCTTCAAACCAGTTTAGTGGTAGATTATCAGTGTTTATGATTAGGTCCCAAGTGTTCTCTTCTGGTTGGTTTGTCATAAGTTAATTCGTATGTGATTTATTTTACAACACCTGCTGGTATTTGCTGTTATATCAATACAGATTACATTCTTCCATTTGTGGCACTTTAAAAATTAGCAGATTTCAAATCCAAGAACCGGATTTCAGATTTTGTTATGCAGTGTTCGATTTTCATCAGCTGGTCTACACAAATTCTGGGTACTTTAGACCTTGACCTTTGCAAGTGTGAATATGACATTTACGTTTATACTGGCAGGTAACACGTGACCAGCGAGTGGTAAACACGAGGCTCACTCCATCCATTGTCTACACTTGTACACTTCATTCTTACAACACTATAAAATTGCAGAAAGTACTGAAGGTAATTCAAAGTCGTATTACATCAAGCCACTTTTTCTATTAAGAAGAAAAAGATAAATCGTCCCAACGCACCTCATCAAAAAGCAAACAAATTGCAAATTAACACACTAGAGTTCAAGAATCTTTCCAGTGGTCACGTGTAGTCACCTGTAAGACAGGTGACTACACGTGACAGCTTCAGTTACACTGAAAAATTAACTTTTCTATCCAATATACATTTTCCAGCGTCTGATAACTTTGAAAAAAGTATGTGTGCTCATGAATATTTTGACAACCCCATTTGCACTTAAATTATTCTGAAGTTGGCGAGGAGAGAGGCGTCCAGGACTCCCAGTAACCCTCCGTGTTCAACCTGTCCTCCCGCCTAACAGGTGTACGTCGACCAGACCACACACTAGAAGTTGAAGGGACGACGACGTTTCGGTCCGTCCTGGACCATTCTCAAGTCGATTGAGAATGTCGATTGAATCGACTTGAGAATGGTCCAGGACGGACCGAAACGTCGTCGTCCCTTCAACTTCTAGTGTGTGGTCTGGTCAACATACTTCAGCCACGTTATTGTGACTCATCGCCTGCAGGTGTACGTCGCATTCTACGACATCTACCAATCCGTTAAAAAGGAGAAGCATTAGAAAAAAAGAAAACCGAAATATTTAAGTTTCCTATGCTTCCTTCTCAATAGGTTTGGGTTCTGAACATGTTTAGCAGGGACTGACACGTTTTATTGAAATATTTTGATACTGCCTCAATATAAAATGCTTTTCCAGCGATGAAGCTACGAGCCAATACTTTGTACTGGATGAAACACACAGTATACGGATAAAATACACCGTAAAACTGTCTTCAAACTTAACAAAACACCGTGCCAAAATATTAAAGTAATGCACAGTGATTAATTCTATAGTTTATTATTTAATTACGATCAATAAAACATTCCGCCTATACTTTATCTTTGGTCATTATCTATACTTGGCTCAATTGGAAGAAGAAACAAATTCAGCATCATCATACCATAGGTAATATTTGCATCACCGTGTCCTCAAGTGTAAAGGAACCTTTGTTGCATATGCAATCTATACATCCTCTTTGAATCTGCTAAATGGGTAGATTTTATGATCGTGAAAGTGTATCAAGTTTCAGGTCAACTTATTGAACGGTAAGTTTGTAAGGAAATCATAACGGTCTGAAGTACTGGAGATACCTACCATGCAGGCAGGGGTAAATACCAGCTGCGGCAATCACAGTTGAAAGGAACATCTAAAAGTACAGCACATGTATATTAGCGGCTTGGAAGTGACTAGTTTTTGGTCCCCTTCCATTATTTCACCCCCCCCCCTCCCACGCGCACCTCGCTCTTCAATTGTACGCATACCTAGAGATGCTTCTGACAGTTCTTCTCCCCAAGCCCGGCCTGAGGCCAGGTTGGACTTTTGGTAACTTGGTCCAACAGGCTGTTGGTTGCAGTGGCCCGCAGGCCCACATAACCATTTCAGCCTGGTTGGTCCGGCACTTCTTGCAAGAACTTATTTAAGTGCCTCTTTAATACATCCACCCTTGTTCTAGCAATATTTCCGATGCTTGCTGGGAGGGTGTTCAGCTGATAACCCCTGAGGGAGAGCTGATAACCCCTGGTGTTCAGTGTTCTCTGATTGTGCCAATGGCACCTGTACTCTTCACTCTACTGTGTACTCTCCCCTCTACCCCCACCTGTATGCTCTCCCTCCACAACCACCACTAATCCCCAACCCCAACACCCCACCATCATCTACATATGAAAATAGTTCAATTTCAACATGCAAAATCCAGACAAGGGAACTTGCTTTTGGAATTAATTGACATTTGTGACAGCCGCAGCATACAGTAGAGGTGGTACCTTTCCTTGAGGTTACTCGAGGTGCTTCCGGGGCTTAGCGTCCCCGCGGCCCAGTCGTCGACTAGGCCTCCTGGTTGCTGAATTGGTCAACCAGGCTGCTGGACGCGGCTGCTCGCAGCCTAACCCACGAATCACAGCCTGGTTGATCAGGTATCCTTTGGAGGCGCTTATCCAGTTCTCTCTCTCTCTCTCTCTAACACTGAGGGGTCGGTCAGTTATGCCCCTTATGTGTAGTGGAAGCGTGTTGAACAGTCTCGGGCCTCTGATGTTGATAAGAGTTCTCTGTTGCACCTCTGCTTTTCAACGGGGGTATTCTGCACATCCTGCCATGCCTTCTGGTCTCATGTGATGATTTTTTGTGTGCAGGTTTGGGACCAGCCCCTCTACTATTGTGGTATAATACCCCCACAATACCCCTCTGGTATTGTGGGGCGTAGGGTCCTGTGGTACGGTACAGGATATTAAGGCTAGTGATAACTTCTATCACTCAAGTTGTGATTAATGCAGTATGCCAACACATCTATTATAACAAAGCTATTCATATATATTTGGTGGAAGGAGGTTAAAAGACTCACGAGCCTCTGATGTTCATGTAGTCTCCAACATTCTGTTGCGCCTCCACTCTTCATTCTCTCTCCATATTCACTAGTAGGTCATATCCTAATTATATTTTCAATACCACCCATATTTTGTCAAACTTAGTTGGTTTACATTTTAGCGAGGGGTGTATTGAATGGAAGGTGAATGGAAGGCTGGTGGAAATAGCCAAATAGGAACATGACAAATCACAAGGCAGGTAAGGTAGGTAAGGCAGCTACCAAAACCCCTAATACGATGACGCCTTCACTGTCATAATCGAGTCTATGAAACAAGAAAAACGTGGGGGAGACGTGTCTGGAAGGGCGTAGCAGGACATGCCGGCAAGGGAGAATAGTAGCAGGACATGCCGGCAAGGGGGAATAACAGCAGGACATACCAGCAGGATAGTGATGTGGGGTACGTGGAGGCACGACGTACCCAGAAAGGAAGACGCTGGTGGGATGGGGGAGGTATTGAGCACGCAGCATGATAGTAAACTATACACAAGATGGCAGGGAAGACAAACACTGAGAACGTCAACAAGAATTATACAGAGGTCGTTATGTGGAAGCTAACATGACTCCTCATACCACTACTCTCTTTAACTGGCTCAAGAAGAAAAACAGGACGTGAAGGCGCATAAAACATGAGTGGTCAGCGCGCCACACACAAGCTCCTCCTACCCCGGGACACCTCGCCGCCCCTCAGATAGGCCTCGCCACCCAATTTTACAAGGTAGTCATGACAAGGCAGAAACCTTGAAACCCCCCCCCCAATTTCATTATGTTCTTGCGACTCATTTTCATCCTCTATTTTCTTAGCCCCCATCTTACATTCCTTATATTTATTATTCAGTATCCTAAGTTCATTTTAATGTTCACCTGTTGATGACCGTGTTTCCCGCTTCCTGGCCTATGAACAGCCTTCCCCATTCGTTTAACAAGTGAAATTACCCACTCGCCATTATCAGCGATGATATTAAGGGTACAAATTTTGTTCACAATTAATTACTAATAAAAACCCATTAATAGTAAAAACAAGCTGTCACAGGAATCGATATCACAAACTCGGCGCCTTGTTAATTATGTAAATTAACGATGAACCCCCCAAATTTCCTTTTACCCTAATTTTATCCATTAAACATGTATTCGTGCCCACGCCTAACCCCGCACGCTACATTATGTATAACTCACTCAAGCAGATATTGGCGGCGAGGCAAGGGGACATTGGCTTGCCTTAACAGTGACTCCTTAACATAATCTGCAGAACGGGAGGCTTAAGGCAGCCCTACAATGTTGGTAGCATCCCTGCCAGGCTGTCCACCCAAACCCAACAATGGTAATGTGACCTTACCTACACACACGCACACACCCTTCCCAGCCACTCAAGATTTAAGGCACTGCTATTTTAAACCCAGAAGAATAAATCGTTGTATATCTTATTCTTTTCATACATCCACGTAGATTTTTACCAAAATCAATGTTTTGTTTTCAAATTCACCGAATATAATTTTAACGCTATTTTTTTTTTTTTTACATATCACTATTAAATAATGGAGAGCTAATAGACTTGTCAGGGACATCTGACCAACAAATTTTAGAATATTTCCTCTTGTATATTTTAGCCTGCTGTAGACTAAATACGAATGAGTATGATTATTCTGAACAAATCAGTCAATACAAGTGATTATAAATTTTGACTCGTCCCGTGCAATTGCTACTCTAGTACCTTAATTTATGACATTTCACCGTGTCATTACAAGCTACAAATTGACGTCCAAAACTAGTGCTTCGGTTAAGGTCAGTTGGTTGTGCGTGTGTGGGGGTGGCTGTGGTAGGGAGAGGCTGATGGCGGTGGTAGGGGGTGGTAGGGGATGGTAGGGAGAGGGGGGGGCAGCTTGCCCCGCTCCCTCCACCATTAAGGTGGCTGGTCCCTCATCGTCCAGCTTTATGGCAGCTTTATGTTTTACTCGCCACATTTCACAACCTGATAGTGCCTTTTATAGTTCCTGCTTCAACTCACAGCACTCGCTCTTTGATTTTTTTCAAGTTAAAAAAAAGACAGACCCATTTATAAAATCTAAATATTAAAACCATGTCTTTATTAGCTGCCACGGCCAGATGCTCAACTAATGCTTAAAACATACTATGTTCGCTTCACTCAACCAGGACTATTTTATTTCAACAGTAACAAACTAAATACCCGAGAATACAAAATTGCATAATGCCAGTAATTTAAGGGCCGTTATAAATTACAGGAGCCTTGAACATCCATTAAACTTGTGGTCCGCTAAGCTCCTGCTGATCTCTTGTAGTGACCGTCTTCAGGTAAGCCTTCATCCCCTGCTGTGTGACCTTGCCAGATCTCGTCACTCCATATTGTACAGTATAAAAGTGCCGAGGGGAACACCTTATTTGTCAAGTGCTTCTCGCTAAACGGTCCTCGCTAGACAGCAATACAGCACCCCCCCCCCACTACCAGTTAAATGTGACAAACATTTCCTTTCTCTGTTACGCCAGGGTCGACCAGGAGGCCTGGTCGACGACCGGGCCGCGAGGACGCTAAGCCCCGGAAGCACCTCAAGGCACCTCGAGGGTCATTCCAGGAAGTGACAATGAAGAATGCAAATCTAACATCCTACCATCTCGGATTTCCATTAACAATTTCGTCGTGATCCAGAAAGTAATCAATTCCGTGATAATATTCAATAGTCACAGCGAGGATAATGTTGGTCGTACACCCTACACAGGGAATTCCAAATAAGCCATGTTCTATATATAAATGAGATAAGATAATGTCTCTCTGATATCATAAATTACACCGAAAGTCAAATAAAGCATAGTGACAAAATATGTAGGAACCATGTGGAGGATTCGAACCTGCACACACAGGGTACTGGCCAAGTACACGCCGCCTTCACCACGCTGGCGATGCAATTCCTAGACGCGGGGCAATGTGAGAGACCCTGACTGGCCTTCAGTGGAAGCCTCTGAACCCCTAAAGGATTCAGTTGAATCCAACGTTGCACTGCTTTTACCATGTGGATACGCAGCCTATAGCTTGGGAGTACAAGTGTGCTGGTTCGAATCATCATCATGGCTCCTATCAATTTCCTCATCCATACGTTAGTGTGATTTCTTGTGCTATTTAGGTAATTTAACTATACATTTAAACTTAATTTACATAACGATAAGCTATTATAACCTGCTACCAATACTTCTTTGCACTAAACATGTTAAAATATGCAAGATTTGCCTAGATATTTTAATTTAATGAGTACAGTACAAAATTTCCATTTGTGGATAGATGTTTGGCAGGTATTGAAATTGAGCAACATAGTTCCAAGGCCACTATTATATTTTTCATTGTCTTTCACTTCGACGATCAAGAACAATAGCTTAAATAAAAAATAAATGACGAATAATGCAGGTCAATAGGTCATCTGTAGTTTCCATTGTTCTTATGTTTGTCATTTCAAATGACCACTTTGTCCTGGAATGACCCTTCATTATATATAGACTAGAGACGTCTTAACTCTACAAGGATCAAACCACAAGTTCTCCACGTACCTTCTTCTAGGTTGGTTGTCATAGTCGTTGAAACCGCCGTAGGCGTCATTCTGGGGAAAAAAGAAAATAGGGTCAGCATGATTACCAAGTCGAGGCTGGCAGACAGGGCGACCAAAATATTAATGGTGGGTCCACTGCCTCGTCCACAAGCTGACATTATCTACATTTAATAATAACTTTTTAGGGTACAAAATTACATTAAACTATTCAAGGTTGCTAACTATAAGAGTCATGCTTTCAATTTTACTGGAGACAAAATAAAGAGCACTAGCATGCTTGAACTTCCTGCTAAAATTTCAGTATTTTATTACTTAAAATATGAAGGACAAGATCTACAACATGCTGGAAGAGAGAAGCACTTAGCAGGCTTTAAGGCGGCTTAACCGTGTCTGCCCAAGCCACCGAGAAGAGCAGTGTACAGAAGGAAAGATTATTCCAACGACTTTTATTAACCCACACTATCACCAGCATCCCCCTCCCCCCCCCCCTGCATTTCACACTTAATTCTTAATACGTGTTAAATCTCAGTTATAAAGGCCACTAATTGTCATCATGCGAAGCGCCCCTCCCCAATGGCCATTAGGAGACCATCACCACACCCTTTACTCTGCCCACCATCACGGCCTCGCACACCAGCATGGCGAACACCACCCCGAACACTGCATCAGAAATATCATACAAGTAATAGTATAGCACACTTATTCAGAATTTACACATCCCCCCCCCCCGTTTCCTCTCTTCTCCCCCATCCCCCTCGTTTCCTCTCCCCATTTTTCCTCCTCTTCCCCCCCCCCCCTTCTACTCCTCTCTCATCCCCCCCCTCTTCTGTCAGAAAATGCCATTGTAACCCAAATTAACCCTGATCATTGTTTTCAAGTAAACCATGAAAATGCGCAGCGGGTGAAGGGCGAGAGTAAACATCAAGACGATGGACAACCCCGCAAGGTAACCCCTGCTTCTATTTCTGACTCCAAAACGATCGCCAGGAGTAGTAGTGGGGGAGAGTAAGCCAACACTTACCACTGTACTGCGGGGAATGCGCGCTAACACCCATCACCTCAAAGATGTCTTAAAAACTGAATAATGCCCGCCAGAAAAAAAATAAAACACTCGACCGTCTCACTCATACAAAGCCGTCCTCATTTCCTTTGATAATGCACATTTCCTGCCTCCCAGTCTAAGAGTTATTCGCTTCCACTCCTTTTTCCATTTTTTCTTCAATTGACCCTAAATGATATCCATAATTATTCCGCCGTCTTTGTCGTTTCATTGTGCAATATATCAACACCCTACAAAGACCAACGGTAATTATCGAAGACTCCGTGAGTGAGCATCGACCCAAGTTACCGGGACACCCATGTGGCACTACTGCTAGACGGCACCTACAGTCACCACAGGGCTATCTGGCCTAACTTATGCTTCATTGCCCCATGATTATTCTTCGGAAAACTTCGGTTTGATCTGCACATCAGCGAATACAAACTACAGCTAAGTCTTCCCTTACCCTCATGATTTCTAGAAATCATAGTTCCTGGAAATTTATAGGAATCAGCAAAATGTTTGCACAAACAAATGTGTAAAATTATAACACAGCAAACGAGCAATTAAACCCCAGGCTAAAGGAAACAATGAACCTTTCCCAAATAATACAAATTAAAAGAGATAGGTGGACGCCAATTAGAGCAAAAACAAAACTAGTGGGTTTAGAGAGCCAGTGTGGGTGGTAGTTGATATTAAGAGGGTGGCGGGGCATCCTCGCAGAGCCATCTTAGGAAACCTAATAACTTTATCCAGTTATGAAACGTTCCCAAGGCCGCCGCTTTCGCTAATTTGCCGTAGTTGTCCCATCTCTTTTAGACAATTAGTACATTTCGTCTCGCCTCCCTTCAGGAAGCACGCTTCCGGAACCTTCAAGAAAAACGCAAACTTATCAAGGAAACATGGCGACGCTGTTTCCTTCCTCCACCACCACCACTCAAACTAGTCCCTTCTCCACCCACACTACCCGTCTTCCTTTATGTGAGGGAGGGAGTGTGTACCATCACACTCCGTCCCTCTACCCCGCTACCACCACCACTTTATCGTCTTTATCGTCTTAAGCACGTCCTCGGCTATGTGCAGTTCAGTCTCTCCTCTCCTAGGGGATTCGTTGATAAATTACCTCTCGCGACCACTATATACCACTTACGTTTGTCAGCGTCGGTTCAGTATATCCTACAGCGTAGCTGTCAATACCTGCCTACAATGATCATTATGCACCCAACTGCAACTTTTGCTTGCAAGCACGGCTTATTCATGTTTGGTCCTCGCACTCCTTCAGTCCGCCCAACGTCCCGCAATATTGACTGAACTGTCAATTCTGTCAGCATGTCGCGGCCCATCGCCGATATCTGAACAAAAAAAACATCCTTGACAAATCTTTAGATAACCCTTTACACCACCATTATTAGTAGTACCCATGACATCAAGAACCCGAGCTGCGGGGAGCACACAGGTCGAGCTGCCCAGCCTCCTAAAATAACAGCACTTTTAGTACCGGAAAGTACCGATGTGGTGGAATGTACAAATATGTCGTTATTGGGCCAGCAAATAGTCGACTTTTGTACTATTAAATTTGGACAAACCGGAAAGTGTTAAAACCTAACCATCCTAGGCTTAATGCACACTACATTGTGTGTTAGGCCTAGGAATATTAAGTTCGGTTTTTTTTTTGCTTCGTTTTCTCCGTATACACAAAAATGCTTACCGGGGTTCCATTACTACATATTGGTAGGATCGACCACATCAAAAAGAGGAGGAGGAGGATAGGACGGGGGTGGTTGGGATGGGATGAGAGACCACGGGAGCATTTCTGGGAAGGGTGTGATGTGTTGCAGGTGCGGCTTGGTTATCTCTCGCTCTGTCCAACTGCACCCTCCCGTTCCCTCCCCCCATATGAGCACTTCCCTCCTACCCCCCAACCCCCCGTTGCTCGTTGTCACGATTATATGAATATAATCCACCATTAAATTGATTATTCGATATAGCTTGTAATGAATTCTTGACACTAATGGTGCTATTATTACCAATGCTTCCAATAAATCCCAACCCGTAACGTTTCCATTTCATAAACTTTTTAGTCTATTAAATCAATTTAAATAAATGTAAAAATATTATACAATTCACCAATATTATTTACATTCACCGGGTTTAAAATTTATTGAGGCCAACCTCTTACACCCCCAATCATCCATCAAATAAAGCATCTTCACAATGTCTAGTGAGAACGTATGAAGAACGTTCTCCTTGTCCATAAGACAAAGCTATGAAACTAATATAAATATGCGTAATAAATACCCTTACCCGAGTAATCTTTTGCCCTTGACAAACCTCTACCAATCCTCAAGATAGCTTCCTTGCATACCTGCAGAGTTCAATACACACAGATCACACTAACGTGATGCATCAAATGAACATGAACAATTTGAACATGAACCCTTTTACCCTATCGTAGCTCAGTCGATTAAGGCAGTGTCTGGGATGCTCCCGGGCGCAGGTTCGAATCCTCGTAACGGCCCTTGTGGATTTGTTCTGTAGAGTTCAATACGTCTATCAGTGACCTTGGGGGACAGCCTTTCCTGGTGACTGTTGGTTTATGAGACTAAGTAGTCCACTACGTCAAATAGCCTAACATAACGATCAAGTAACTCCTCCAACCTCTGCTACCGCTGTCAATTATTAATAATTCTTGTCGGAACTTTTGAGAGGAAGGAGATCGACTCCATTTTTCCTTCGAATGGAAGAAAAGTGAGTTGGAGACTGGAGGCAAAAGCTATTCTGAACCTCTCCAGCACAGTAACTTCCAGGCCATCCATCCTCGCCGCCACAAAACATCTTACAATGCGCTTCGTCCATTGTGGCACGTCTGAGCCCTCTACATCTTCCCCACTCGCAAGACTAAGGCGGACCAGTCGACAACACTCCACTAAGGCGGCAGAGCTGGGGGAGGAAATGTAATAAACGCCAAGTGGAGTAGGTGGCGCGTCGGCCAGTAATGATCCGCCGAGGCCACTCCTAACTCACCACCTTCCCTTGGTACACCCGCCTTTGTTTACATTGTCAACATTTGCCTTTTGCACCAGATTAGGAGCCAAGGTCCTAGATTTTTCCCGTTATAAAGCGTGCCATTAATAACTTGTCAACGTGACTTCAGCCCCTCCCGTTAGCGGAGGCCAAATCATTTAATTAACCGCTACTTTAGTTAGTATACTGTCTCAACCTAAATTCCAAAATAAGTACTTAATCAGAGTCCAAAGGGGTGTCTAGTTGCGAGTACACAGGTTCCCCAGCCTGTTGGGCTCTAATGTACCTCATTTAAAGTAGTGTACAGCACAATCATCTCTTACTGATGCATTCCAGTTTTTCACGAAATACTAAAAATATTTCTAAATGTCTTCATGGATAATTCAGACACTTTCCAACAGTCTTGCTCGTAACCACCCATGAAAAATTGGCTATCCTTGTCTGCATTGTCCATTGTTGTTTTACATTCAGCTACTCGGACCAAAACGTTCAACGTAGCACGGGCTATAGTGAGCCTGTTAGTGTGTGTGTGTGTGGGGGGGGGGGGGGGGGGTTGTAATTGCCCATTTACGTGACATTTACAGTAATCATGTCTACACGTTTTCTTCCCTCTCCCAGTGACGTGTACATGATGGTGGGAGGTCGGAAAAATCACTTATATTTCCATTTACTTTTAAAATGGCATAAATAATTCCTTAATTATAAACAGGCAGTTATTTTAAGAGTAATTTTGAGCAGACTATATTTAAATACTGACAAGGAAGTGGACACCACATTAATGATGAGAATTTACATTTTTATACGCTAATTTACATTTTGATACGCTGCTTTTTAAACATAGCAGCATTGTTATCTTCAAAATTAATAGTTGTATATGTTGTAAAACTTTCAAGGATATCTTTTATAACATACTGTTGTTCTTATCCCCGAGCAGCAGGGTATGATAATATAATTTTAGTGCAGTTGCCCTAAAGCCTTTTCGCGATATCGCTCAAGACTTCGCCCATTTTTTCCCGTTCCACAATCCGCCAGAGCTGGGTGGTCCAGTTGCAGGGGGAACCTTTCCATGCAGCGTTCTGATACGTGAAGGCATTCTCTCCAGGTGTCACGTGGACACAGCAAATACATGTAAACTAGGGCATAAGGTTAACGAGGAGATTTGTAAATGAAGCCTAACTACAAGCTGTATTCCGAGGAAACTAGGTGACGCCCAGCTGCCTTTCTTGCTGCCGGATAGATACTGATGGCGCTGCTCTCAAGAGGCAACCTTTCCAGAGACCTTTCACGCTGCACGAATGTATCGCCAGTTTCTCTGACCTCATTCCACTGGACACCGTTACCTTGCTTTTGTTACACCCAGAAATCTCTTAACCTCCAGACAATTCAAGTTGCCGGGCGGCGTCTCGTCTCCCACACCAGCTATTAACAAATTTCCACTTTCTAGACTAGTGATCCCCTTATAAACCATTACACGGCCAAATGCAAACAAAATAATGATACCAAAACGTTCACACCACACCCAAAATTAGCAACCCAAAGGTTTAAAAATTCAACCCAGACCAATATTCAATCTTAACTAATCTACTGCCAAGTTGGTAACCCCTACAGAGACCACTCTAATGGGAAGCCTTGTATATTGCTGGAGGGGCCACTAACATTTTTGAGGGGATCCCTAGGACACTCCCACTGCTCGCACACGCCACACTTATACAGAGTTTAGGGATCGTTTACACTAAGCTCACTACGCCACGCCAACAGATCCCTTACACCACGCCACGGTGTCGACCCATAAAAGCTAGTATCAGGTTACTGCGTGTGCTGCCAAGGATCGACTTGACACTGCGAAAAAAAAAGTTGCTTTAAATTGCTCTTACTTTTCTACAGTGATGTAAACCACAAATAATCCAATAACTTTTGTTTAAAAATGGGCAGAAGGGGTTTTACAATAGCTCTTTGAAAAGTAAGGTGCAATGGGTGCGTCAAGACAAATTATAAATATTAAAAACCCACGAATTTTCAACTGGGTTTAATTTATACGCCAGACTTATCCTGACTTGTGGGACCCGGTCCTGACTCGTGGTACCTGGGTCCTGACTCGTGGGACCTGGTCTTGACTCGTGGATTCAATATCCATAAAGAAATGTAAAGTACCACTATTTCTGTCGAAGGACTATTTCCTGTCGAACAGAACACGGTAACAGTCAAATCAAATCTAATCCAAGCGCAGTTAAAAGCTCTGTACCCTCAGGGTACAGTCCTTACACCACTGCTTTTCCTTATTCTCATATCAAATATAGACAAAAATACAACTCTCAGCTTCGTGTCAACCTTTGCAGACACAAAAATCAGCATGAAAATTTCCTCTGCTGGAGACATTGATAATTACAGGCAGATAAAAGTTTTCGACTGGGCAGCAGAAAATAACATGATGCTTAATAGATAAATTCCAGGTACTCAGGCACGGTAAAAATGCGAACCGTAAACATGATATAGGGTACAAAACAATCAAATCTGCCCATAGTAGGAAAGCAACATGTTAAGGATTTAGGAAAAATGACGTCTGACGACCTAACGTTTAGGGGAGCATAACCAAGCAAATTTTACGTCAGCCAGAAAAATGATAGCATGGATTACAAGAACTTTGAAATCCAGGGATACCATCACAATGGTTGTACTATTTAGATCACTTGTGTTGTCCCGTCTCGAGTACTGCTCAGTACTCACTTCCCCCTTCAGAGCAGGAGAGATTGCTGAAATAGAGGGAATACAAAGAACATATACGGCACGCATTGACGAGATAAAACACCTAAATTATTGGGATCGTCTCAAAGCTCTCCAAATGTACTCTCTAGAAAGGAGACGAGAGAGATACCAAGTAATACACACATGGAAAATACTAGAGGGTCGGGTCCCAAATCTACACAGTAAAATAGCAATGTACTGGAGTGAACAATATGGAAGGAAATGCAAGATTGAACCAGTGAAGAGCAGAGGTGCCATAGGCACAATCAGAGAGCACTGTATAAACATCAGGGGTCCGCGGTTGTTCAACATCCTCCCAGCGACTATAAGAAATATTGCTGGAACAACCGTGGACATCAAGAGAAAACTGAACTGTTTTCTAAGAGAAGTTCCGGATAAGCCGGGCTGTAGTGGGTATGTGGCCTTGCGGGTCGCTCCAAGCAACAGCCTGGTGGACCAAACTCTTAAGTCGAGCCTGGAGTCGAGCCTGGCCTCGGGGAGTAGAAGAACTCCCAGAACCGTATCAAGCAGGTACCCTTATTTAAAGGTTTAAATAATCCACCCGATCCCAAATCTCGAGTGGTCATCAGTTCAAATGCGTTCCAACATATTAGTCATTGGTCTAAAATATTCAGTGAATTTTCTAAGTAAGCTGCAAACTCCATCTGGCTAAGATAACTCTACAACATGACTAGCTCTAAATTCTGCCTATCCACTCTCGAACCCTGCTAAATTGTCACTCCATTCTCCCCCAACAATTCGCTTTTATCGATACTCCTGCATCTGCACAGAACGACTTAAATCCCTAGCATTTACGAGATTCCTGGGGCTATCTAGTCTCAAGAGTGGATGCTGGAGATAACCCTCGTGTTGTTGCTGCTGCTGCTCCTCACAAACTCATTCTGTGGCTGACGGTTTCATAGAATTTTAATGCAATACGAGTGCCAGCGCCGTGCGTAGTCACCCTGGGCAAATTATAAATAAATAGCTGTGTTTCGATCAAAGGAGGGCGATCTTGAAATTGATCTCAAAGCAACAGTAACCTACAGCCAAGAGCAGTAGCAGCAAGGCTACTGTAACCAGGCGCTCCGCAGCTTATCACGTCTCGCACAGTGTTTCCCAGAGGGCGCTCTCTTATCCCCAGCCTGAGGTGGGCCGGCCCGTGGGCTCAGCTCCCAGACCCTCCCCCCAGCACCGCCTCAGCATAGCTTTCACGTGCTGGGTGAAGGACTAGCAGGGATTTTCCGGCCCTTAACGAGACACGGGTCGCGACACACCCGCAAAACTAACACAATATTTTTCCTCACGGGCTTGGGTGCGTATGCCCACGCAACAGACAATGCACAATTATATTGCAGACCCATTTTATTTAGTCGATACTTGGAGAATTCAACATTGATACCTCTAATAATTTTAAACGATAGCAAATTTATGACGTGGGCAACGACGTATCATGTCTTTTCACAACTAATTTATAGGAAATTTTAACGCGAAAGGAGAGCAATTTGGTAGCGGAAGGCGCAACAAGTCACCATGGTGCCCAAGGGACCAAAGTGCCATTTCTCAATGTCTTGCCGCCACCAGCCAGCCAATGACATCGGCTAACCCTGCCACCGGACCCCACACGACACGCGAGCGAACATGGGGGAAACAAACTTTATGAAGCTTTCTTCTGAAACAACATACGTGACAACAAATTCTACGATTAATTCATACATAAATTTACACCGAATCTAAAGATAAAATTAAAATCATATAATACGCGTAAAGCTTATGTTTTGCCCTTCTGTGCATGCGAAAGCCACGTGAGCTTAGATTTTGTTTTAGATTCAGCTACTCTGAATACAAGTTCTAAGTAGCACCTATGGAGCTACTTGGTGCTACATTGCTATGGTGCTACATTGTAGCTACATTGTAGCACCTAGGGTGCTACAATGGTGAGCCCGTAGTGGCCTTACCTGGCACAGGAGCGGGGCTGTAGCTGCCACACGAGCATACACAAATGTACACGTCAGGTGGACGCAAGTGTGGTGAAACCCTCCACCCACCACGATCCTCCTCCATTCCCTGGTGTTTACCTGTAACACTCACCCTTGCTTACCCTTAGCCCTTCTACTGACATTTACCTCTCGCTTTTGTGCACTCTTTCATCACCGTTGATTGTAACCTGGGTTCTGAGGTTATTTTTTGTATGGCCTATGCGGGCCCTAAGCCTCTTGCTGGCCCACTAAGTGATGCTTGTTTCTGTTTTACTTAGACTGAGTGAGTATTTATGACTCGTATGGTCACTTCAATAAGATTTTGCCATTTGTTTAACAACTACTTCTGTTGAATCAAAGTTGAAATGTTATTGGGTTTGGAACTGGGTTTGGAGTGTTAGATAATGTTCCAGTGGCCTGTTGGGCATTTCTCCAATGCTTACATTTCTTCTCATCTTCCGGAACGTGTAAGCTTATGTCCCATGCTGTGGTTCTAGATTGTAGGTTCTCAGATTTCTTCTACTCTATGCCCGGCCTCCAGGAGCTAGCCTTCCAAACCATTTGCTAACCGATAATATGCCAAAATCTAACTCATGCTTGTCCCATTAGCAGCTTCCAGCAATTTTCGTTTGTTCACACAATTGTGCCTGAATAGCCTTAACCTTTATTATCAGATGTTTGTTTTTCCACCGTGTTTCGTGTCTTTTATTAGTTTGTATTTTATTAATTTGCCGAGATGTGTTGACTTGTGTAACCAGGACTTAACTGGGTGGAGGCTACCTTGAGGCTACCTTGAGGTGCTTCCGGGGCTTAGTGTCCCCGCGGCCCGGTCGTCGACCAGGCCTCCTGGTTGCTGGACTGATCAACCAGGCTGGAATGAATACTGTTAACATGACATTTAAATCCGGTTTCACAGTTATTTTTAAATAGGAATTTAGTTATTAAATAACCTAAATCTACAAACGGCCAGATGACAAATATCACAAACTGACAGCAATTATGAACAATTCATTATTTTAAAAATATTTGTTCTTTAATAACCCTTGCAAGTGCTATAGTCATAACTGCTTAGGGCTTTCTTTTACCTAACCAGGTATCATGACGTTTATGTAGTAAAAAAATACTAATTAGTTTTCCAGCCATCATTAAAGGTATTCCCCCATCCCATCCTACTTTTTTATGATTGAAAATTAAATATATTCAAGTATCTCTTGCGGAGATACCCGTGAGATTTGCATTTAAAAAGTAGCCGGGGATCCAAGTCCCATATATGCCCAGGCCTGGTCAGAGACCGGGCCGTGGGGCCGCTGATCCCTGGAAGCTACTCAAGGTAGGTACACCTCAAAAGACAAAAGGTAGGTTTGCACAGTGTGAAATTTGAAAAATGTGTTTGAAACTGAAAAGAAATTAAATGGTAAAAGTTTCAGAAGGAAATAATGAGAAAAGTATTCTCGTTAATAAATAGTTGCAGTATTGTGCTTGAATGAAATTCAAGTGAGTAAATGTCGCTATTTTTTTTATTGTGTATACTGTACACCGATTATGGAACTATTTGCTGTATATTTTTTAATAATAGGCACTCTCACATATAGGGAATGGAAACCTTGCCTGATTAATGCATGTACTGGGTGGAATGAATGAATGAAAAAACACTGATACACTTTGAATGAGGTAAATTGTGGAATTATAATATGCAAGAGTTTAATTGTGGAAAGAAATATGTTAAGCTTAAGTTTGTGCAACAAAAAATGAGGTGGTTATCTGACCACATGTTCTATGCAAGACGAGAAGTTGAGCGCGAGAGAACTGGTTGCTAATTTAAATACAAAACAAATGACGGTAATCATGAAGACTGAACAAATGAAACTATCATGAGGGCTAATATTATTTTAGATCTAGGAAGTTTGCAGTTTCTGATAGGTAGAAGACAAGAGGAACTACCTGGGACGAGGAAGCGACATGAGCAGATTAGAATAATATGTCGACTTACTGGAAACAAAATGAGCTATTGAGGCAAGACAAATGTGGGTATGTGAACATTTTATCTCCTAAACAGAACACTGCAAATGAGAACACATGGAGACGAATTCATTTTTCCCGGTTACTTTTAAAATCATAATAGGAAGATAAGCTCAAGTTGTTAAATGCCGTTTAAAAGTTTCTTAAACCCGAGTTTATGTATCAAGATCCTGGATGTCAGTTTTAACTGCGGTTACAGATCTCTTAATTGTAGAACTGGCTTTAATTGTTGAGCCAGCGGTCGTGAAAGTATCTTCAACAGTAGCTAGAATGTCTGTCTACAATTCAGTCTCTCCCGAATTGCTGCTATCATTACGAAAAAAAATAATTATTGCAGAGGCGGTAAACTGTGAACTCCACACCTCAGTTTCCTGATAATTTCCTACAAGACTGATATATTGTTAAATTCATTGCTTCGTGTGCGGACGTATTTCATTTTGTATGTTTCGTGTTCAGGGTAACATTTCTACCTGGACTGTATAATTGGATTGGGTTATGAGAGGAGTTCTGCTCCCCAAGCCAGGCTCGAATTCCGAGTTTGGTCCAACAGGCTATTTATTCACTTCATGATAAAACTGGATAGTTTTCAGGCTTCAAGATAAAACTGGATAGTTTTCTTAAAAGACAGCAAGATAAAACTGAAGACAGCAAGACAGCTTGGTATTTGTTGATGTCAGGGCCTGGGGTAGGGGAGGGGGGGGGGAGATCTAGTCGAGTACGGTGGACTAGGGACTAGAGTCTATTAGGGAGCTTGAATTTCTGATCACTAGGACAGATTTATGGAACTGATCTAGGTATATTTTGGCAGTGATTTTTTTAACATTCAAAACACAATAACGGTTATGACAAAATTAACTTCAGCCCTTTTTGTTTTAACCTTTATAAAGAATCAGATGGTAAATAACCAACATTGAAGACCGCTTGTAAAAATGGAGCAATTCTAAATGCAATATTCTGCCCCGACAAACCACCACCTCGGATAACCCAGTTCACCTCGCAAGCCGGCTTTCCCGTTATTCCCTGTACCTTCAAAAGCATAGGTCACACTTTCACTTAACACCTACACCTGCTGCCACTCTTCTTGCCTGCTTACCTAACACTGCAATGACCCGAAAGGAGGTTTACTGGGCGTAGACCACATCACACAAGAGGCACCGCGCTACAACCTCCCTCCAGCTTTACCATTATGAACCATCTCCTCCCTCAAGTTTGGACATTAACCAGTCGTGCAAACAAAACCATTTTCTCCTGCACTGACTTATCACAGAACTTGCTTCAAGGCGAACACGAGGGCTCTATACGGATTACCACTATCTTAAATGTGGCGCACAAGATTTTCCCTTCAACACTGACAAATTTGGCCGAGAAATAACATGATCTGCAATGTCCTTCACTATAATGTTTCATAACCAGCATATTAAAAAGCATCACATTAGTACACCGGAGACGACCATTATCTGCAACAAAAAGTTGATTACGAACAAAATAATCACGACCAGTCACGCGATATCAGGGCCAAGTTGAGCCGCTAGACACCAACACTGGGGAAGTAGAGGACAGCCAGGGCAAGGGTGGGAATTACACCACCAGGGGTGGGTGTTACTGGGGTGGGGTGGGGGAGACGCCACCAGGGATGGGTGTAACAGAGGGAAAGACACTACCAGGATGAAGGTGGGGAGAGAGGGGGGGGGGGGAGATTGAAGAAACAGGTGGGAGAACAATTAGTCTACAAAGGAATGCAAGTGCTGCCAAATAACGAAGTAAATATAGGATGAGAAATGGAGGAAGATGAAGTGTAGCGAGAAACGAGTTTATGCCGTTTAGGTACATGACGGATGACGTGCACACCTGCCCGTAAACCACCACCCTGACACTGCCACCATCCACCAGGCTCCCTTGCTCGCCCTACACCCACACGCGCCAACAAACACTTAACGCTGCTCGCAAATTTTCATAACGTAAGGATACTAGCCAGACAACACACACACACGCTAGGCAGTGTGTATTACGCCAACATCTACCTCCTCGCCCGTACTCCCATTGCAAAATATTTGAAAAATGTGTGTAATCACATTTCAGGAGAGAGAGAGACGTTTTGAACATAGCCATCAGGAACTGTATCAGGGCAATTTCACGTATTACAATTATAAAACTAGTATAGTGGACGTAGGGACAAGGTAAACATTTAAACTGCGCTTCAAACTAATTTTCTCTATGAAAATCACGCTTAAGCCAATTATTTATGAATGAGAGATGAAAATCTACGCGCAAAAAATAGCTAGTGCGTCATTCGAATCAGCGGGTGTGACAGCGGCACTTCAACTATTTTCTGGATAAATTGTGAGCAAGTTTTATCAAGATTTCACAATTATCGACAGCAACGAGCACTTACGCTATTTATACTTTTACAAAAAAACACGCGACAATCCTACGTTAACCCACTGAGGCCCATACTATTTTGTCATTATATACAGCATATTTCTACGTCCATGCTACTCCTGGTAAAGCACTACATCTCTCGCCCCAACCACACCTGCCCTTGTGCCAACCGTGGCCACACACCACACAAACGTTTAAACACAATATAAAAAGGTTTATTTTTACTGGCTGCAGCAATACTAGCGAGAGAGGAGCCGAGGAGGCCAAGAGTGGCTTCAGTGAACGCCCACCTGCTGAACGCTGTCACCCCGCCACCAAGCCTTAACACGTGTTCAAAATTCACTGTTTCACCCACTTCAAAACTTTATATTTGTCCCACACTTATGGGAGTACACACACATTCCACAGTAGTATCACGGAATCACCAACTCCAGTAAGCTGGATACATACAAGATCTCAGTGAGAAGAGTAGAAGATGCACCCTCGTTTTAATTCTCAATGAAACGCCACGGTAACCTTGACTAAACCATGAGGTGAATGAGCACTACCTACATACACGCGCCTTTACTACTACGTTAGTGACTAGTCAACTCCCTCTTAATAAATTTAGCTTGAACAAAAAAACTTAATTACATCTGACAACCTTACCTTAATGAAGCCAAGATTCCAGCATGGAACAGACATGGTTCATGAACAGCACAAAAACCCGTTCCTCATTCCCTTCCCAGCTATCATCAGCTGTCTCCATCCACCCCCAGCCTCGACAACCCTCTCACCAGAGACACACCCCCACCCACCAAGTGCCCCAGGGTGCGTCAGGCAGGAGCAACGTGGGAACCCCGCCGCACCTGCCAGCTGGCTTCACAAAGTCCACAACACCAACGCCAACACACTAACTGAATCACATGAACTATCTTGCTCCTCAACTTTATTCGCACCAAAACACATTTAATCAAATGCATTAACTCTCATCGCATCTTTGTGGTAATTACATTCGGGGGAATATTTACTAACCCATCACAATTAATATCCTAGAGGGTGGCTTCATATTTATCACTCAATATCCCCGAGGAATAAAACTTAGAAAGTCAAGTTAGGTGGACCATTAATCACGCGCGCGCGCGCACACACTTTGCAGCAGGGGGGAGAACTTAAGGATAGGAAACAATCGGCATACTATTACTGCCAACGGTTCTGTGCCAAGCATAAGCTTAGCAACCCAGGCCGGGGAGTGGGAGTGTGGCCGGGGCACAAAACCATGATATGGTCAGACCCGATGGACAGTAAACCTAGGGAAAGGCTGAAGGCCAAGACGAAGAGGTAGTGGCGTGAAGCCTCTCTGGAAGCCTCAGAACACTGCCAGTCCTCCGAAGGTTACCCAACGACATGCAACTGTCGTACCAAACTGCCGTTATCCTAACCTACCAGAGGACCCAAAACAGAAAACTGGACAGTAAGTCAATTTCGCGAGCCGCTGCCATTTTCTAGCACGACAATTTTTGGCCTTGGGTAATGTCAAAATGCGACGCCACTGAAAACACCCTCACCAACAATTTTAGAGTTCACAACAAACAAGAAAACTAATATATAAAAGTGGACGTGCTAACCTCCTGGAATGTCAAACTTAAGTGAGCGTGACACACTCACATTCACCAAGCATCTTCCCCCCAAAATGCATAAATCAAAACTACATACGGACAGGTATTGACAACAAATATCAAGACTAAATTATTACTCTAACTTCTACTTCTGTTAATTTACTAATATTTAAGTCAAATCACGCCGATATTAACGAGCGAACCCGCTGATAAACTAGAGGCCAAAAGAAAAATGAACGAGGACATAAATCGAGGCAGCAAACAAAATAGTGAGTGTGTGCTGCGGCTGCTGCTGCTAGCCCCACCCCCACACACACACACTACCAACGACATGGGGGCCCCCAACGCTAGGAGGCTATTTCCCCAGGCGGAGTGAGCACATCCGCACCCACCCTATATCACGCCCGACCCACCATCGCACACGTCCCACACCAACACCAATTTACAAACATATTACACAATAAACATGGACGCGCCACATCTACATTTCCTCGAGTTTCCATACCGAGTCCCTAACAGAGGCAAGGAGACCTACATGCATTTTTTTTAATAGTTTGAGAGATCGATTTCAGACGTTCCCTCCCTATCAGCTTATCTTGAGGTTATCTTGAGATGATTTCGGAACTTAGCGTGCACGCGACCCGGTCCTCGACCAGACCTCCCCCTTTTTGTTACACATCCCCAGGAAGCAGCCCGTAGCAGCTAACTCCCAAGTGCCTATTTACTGCTAACAGGGGCATCAGGGTGAAAGAAACTGCCCATTTGTTTCCGCCTCCACCGGGGATCGAACCCGGAACCTCAAGAACTAGGAATCCGAAGCGCTGTCCATTCAGCTGTCAAGCTTAGGGGGAGGGGGGGGGGGCAAATTAACTATACTAACGCTACATGCAGCCTGTATATTAGCTTCAGCCTTGTCGAAGAAACTTGTCAACCTCCCTGGGAGGTAAAAGGGGATTTCCACGAACACGCCACCAAGGCGAACAACATTGCCATGGTCGCCGCTCCAAATAATGGAAGTAAAACAAAACTTTACATTACAATCAACAATTATCAAGAGCACTTTCAGCCAGGTATTGCAATTACAGCCCCGACACCACCACTCTCAGAAAAACTGCTACAAGTATTGATTGCTTTCAATCAATGCTGGCTACATGGAATCGTGCAAAAATAACGAAATTGGCGGACTGTGGGGGCGGGGGGCCAGCAAGCAGGAATTTGTGCTCGTTTAGTGGTACAAACTAAGACTACTGTGTCACGAACCGCGTGGTACTGTTGTCTGGAGCATGAAATTTGCCCTTAAAAATGAAGGCGTATGAAGAGTTCAACAAAGAATGCAACAAATGTTATTCTTTATTTAGATTTCAAATGATTTCAAATGACCAATTGTTAACATTGTTTTAGTAGTATCCTTCCCAGAGAACGATTAGTGAACAGGGTCCACTTGAGCGGGAACGTCCCAGCAAGCAGAGCCAAAAGATTTTATTATGCCTGTATACATGTTCACTATAGCCACAATTGTAATGATCTTTATAACTAATAAGCGTCGAAACAGATTATGCAATATAACAATTCCACAAGGGCCGTGACGAGGATTCGAACCTGCGTCCGAAAGCATCCCAGACGCTGCCTTAATCGACTGAGCTACATGGTCAAAAGTTCGACATGGTATTTGTTCATTTGATGCATCACGCAATTGTGATTTCTGTGTCATGCAATATATATATATATATAATTTTAATGATACGTGTTATTATTACATGTGTAAATATTCTGAAATTCCTATATTGTCAAAGCACAACCATTTAGGGTTTTTTTTTTTTAAATTGGAATGAAGGCAAAGAGTGATGTGTGGCCCTGTCGAGCGACGAGTGTTGGGGAGGGAAGCGGCCACAGCACGACCACCATCCACAGCCTCACACCCACAATCCTACTTCAATACCAGCTACCAACACTCAGCTGCTGGGAAGGGGGAGAGCAACGCGCATGAAGCCGTAATGGACACTGGTTATTTTCTCGTTAAACATGAAGCTAGAGGAAACCGAGTGGTACTCCACCAGACTAATCCTAGAGTTGACGTATAAGCCACGAATAGTAACTAAACTAGAACCTCACTCCAACAACAAAAAAAAGAGGTCATGATCACGTACAAAATACTTGATTTGTAGGGGGGGGAGGGGGGAGACAACTGGCCGGCCTCTCGCAGTGTTCAAGACAACTCCGACACACACCAAAAAATACCTGATCAACCAGGCTGTGATTCATACGTACTCAGTTGAGCTTGCGGGGATTGAGCTCTGGCTCATTGGTCGGAGCCAGACTGTTGGATGTCAGGCTGCGAGCCTCGCCTCGCAGCCCGACATCCAACCTCGTGACCAGACTTGCGCAGCCTCGCAATAGCCTCGTGACCAAACGACCTACCGGGGAACCCTGGTCGGAGACCTGGTCGGAGACCGGGCCGCAGGCCCTTTGATCCCAGAAACCTTCACAAGGTAACCAGGAGGAGGGGGGGGGGAAGAGTAGAGGTACACAAATAAGGAACTATGAAAACTTCAGCATATAAATTAACAACGCTCTCTCTTGGGGAGAAGGGGAGAGGAGTTAATGTAATTAGCCAGAGTGAAGTGGGAGGCAGATTCCACATATCTTCGAAAAACTGAAGAGCCTTGACACCTATCTACCGAAGGGCGAGACGGAACCCAAGAACTTCACCTCAACCTTCGTATGCACAACTACGCGAGAATGTGTAACCCCCCTCTCCCCCCCCCCACCCAGAAAAAAATCACCGGAGCCATACAGCTCCGTCAATAGGAAGTAACCCGTTTAACTACCATTAAAATTTGTGTGCATATGTACCACCCTAGCCCACGTCAATTGGCTAGAGGCGTTAGTCGGCAGCAACTCGCTAATCTGGAAAACAAACTATTACTTCACACGCAGAGCAAGACATAGCACCACGTATATCTTCCCAACGATCCTCTAATTGACTTTCTCCTCCGGTTGGCTTCCCAAGAGCACAGTAGTACTGTATTCCTGAACGGTTTACTCCCGCGGGAAAACCTGATAGGTATATCTCGGCGAGGTTCACTTGTGGAAGTGAAAGGAATTGCGAAACAGCTTGATATACACCGATCAACTAGGCTGTGGTTCATACGCAGGGCTGCGAGCAGCTGCATATAAGTTTGGTTGGCCAGACATCAACCAGGAAAGAAACCGGGCTGTGGGGGACGTTGATCCCCGGAACCAACACAAGGTAGCCCGAGATCAGTTTCTAGTGTTTGCTCTCCATGAATTGCGAGATTGGTAAGGACGTTTGCTTGCAGCGACTTTCAGGCCCAAATATCCGTTACAACTAAAATGTTTTAGCACTTCTTCTGAAACTTGTCCACTGAAAAATTAAAACCTCCACTGTTGTTCCTGCAATATTTGATATATTTATAGGAATAAGGTGTTACTGAGCATATTTGGAACTTGACAGTCACAGCTCTTGTGGATTTGTTCATTTGATGCATCACGCTATTGTGATTTCTGTGTGTAATCGCTTTATACCATTTTGACTACAGGTATACTGTCCTACTCTATTAACAGCCCACATTTACTTAAATGGACAATGATTTTTTAAATCTTTTAGCCAGTTTTGTTTTGCCAAAATCTTCAAACGTCAATTCTCCTTCGTTCAATACATTGTGTCGAGCTAAATAAAGTTATGAATAGCTTTAAAGTGTGTGATGCATCAGACACCTTTTGTTGAGTTCTTTGACATCGTCAGCAGACAGTGAGTGCGCGTCTCACCCTGTCGTCACCAACCCGAGACGACACACATTGTCCATCACCACCTCACGTCCAAACCCGCACCCAAATGGCCAGTCGTAAATAATCAAAGCGCATTCCTGGAAGATTTACATGGCTAGTGTCGCAAGACAACCAAAGGGAATAATATTTGTACATTCTGACAATAACTTGCCTCTGGAGAAATGCAGATTTTCCACCAAATCGCGAAGGACAAAATACGTTACCAGGTATTCATAGATTTTTCCTGTTACTACAGTTACTCCAAATGGTTTCAGGAATTATTGTATCCGCAGGTCAGGCTTTTATAATGATGAAGATCTCCCTCCTCGCAACGCTCCTCTTCATTACAGTGAATACCAGCATTATCCTCACTTTAATAAGATTTAATCGAAATCCTCAGATTAGGCAAAATTGTAATCAATTTTGTCAATAAAGATGTTAATAATAATAATTACAGCCGATAAGAAGCAGGAACACAAGTTTCGTGGCATCTTTTACTGATTGGGGGGGGGGGGATCACCACAAGTCTGTTAAAAATCCATTAAAGTACCAAAAACAAATAATAGTCTTCCAATGGGGAATAAATTACAAATATTTTTGTATGAAAAACAGATCTTAAACTGCGTACCGTACAAGTCGAGAACCAGACACTAAGAAAATAAGAAAACAACAAACCGAGACAATTGCACGATAGACAGTTAAAATATTAAAAAAACAAGGAATGTTATGCCACGATTGATATTTAAAAAAAAAAAGCTCTCGAGAAATGAGCGGAATGTGTCCCCCCCCCCCCCCCCGCCTTTCGGGGGCCAAGGCAGATATGATGGTAGAGAAGGGATCACTCCAGTGACAACGAGGGAGATCCAATACTACATTTTTATATTATAAACAGAATGTCCTTGTTTACCTTGTCTATCGCCCCCCCTTCCTAGTGCAACAATAATAAGGATGATATCCCACGGTTCCTTCTCATATACAGTATTTACAGGTATGGAAATGAGTACACGCTCGTGACAAACTTCTGTTACAAAAGTTGCGTGTTTCACGCAGTGCGCATTCCATTACGTCTCGTAAAGGTTGTACAGATTTCCTTGCCCTACACTTTACACGTCGTTTAAATGTTTTACTTCCAATATAGAGCTTGTGCTTATCCTGTACACAAAGCCTGGCACCACGCAGTTTAAATACAATCACAGTAAAACTAATTTTGAAGCTATTCCTTAAATTTTTATTGATGCCTCGTGTAAAAATCTCATCGAATTATTTGTTAAGAATTAGAAACTTTATCAAAGTATTTCGTTAAGATGAAAAATTCACATTGTATGGATTGTTGTAAGAAAATATTGCATATATTACAAAACTCTCATGAGATAGTTTCCAAACAATAACCCAATAATAAAAGCCATCTCCCTGCTCCACGATGCATAGACTAAGTCTTTAAAGCTTCAGTTATGGAAAGGCATTTTCCCGGATATTCCAGGGACTTCAAATTTAGACAAATTCCATGAAAACTGTATAAAGACGCAAATAGTTTTACAGAGTATATGAGATAAATCCACAACTCTTAGGTTAGTATGCAATAAGATATCAAAGCACAAACGCCAATCCAGTCATTCGCCCGGCTTCCCCATTGTTAGAGAAATACCAACTACTTATCACCATTTTTATACAAACTATTTTAATGTTTTATCCGATACAATACAACCCAAGCAAGCAGAAACAAGCCACTCACCACACGCATTTACCTGCTTGTTCAGGTTCAGTAGGGTAAAGGTAACTTTAAAAGCCTTGACATTTCTCCCTCCCGTGTGAGCCACTCACAACAGAAACACCTGCCTCTTCCCCCTGGCAACACATGCCACCTACAAATCACACGTGGATATATAAAAAAAGAAGATATTACTATTTGATGACCAATGCCTCACGCATTTTACACCCACTCCCCACATCCCCCTTTTCTAAAATTTCCTACGCTTGCACTTTTTATCAACTCTACGTTGCTGCCATCCCCTTCCGCTGCTCAATTTATCATATCCCCCTCCCTCCTATCCTTATCCAAATCTCTTTTGCCGTGGTACCATCCAACTTCTCAATTGCATCCTTCCGTGGCAGCCGGCTGTGCTGCTTTCACTCACATTGCGGCAATTCGTTGTCAAAATGCAAAATTCTGAAAAGCAATCACGCACAAAAACTTGGAAAACAAACCCGATCCAACAGCCTATCCGGCCCTGTCCGGCCAGCCAGCCCCGGAGTATGGGGCGAGGTCAAAATCACCACCAATACACCTCATCAACATCAACTCCCGGTGCTACTGTTTCCATAAACAGTAGCACCCCCTCCCCCCCCCCCACACACACACCCACCAGCCCCTCAGAGCTGACTGGCTCGCCCTACCGGCCAGCTTCACGTCCTGCAGCCACTCCCACACGCTACATCACCATTACCCTCACTACCCCAACATTCCCATTGCTCCACACAAAAATAAACATGTATTTAATCCTATTTCCTCTGACAAGGCACGCTATTATTGTTCTAGCTATGGACATGTATTCCAATAGGTAAGATTTAACCACAACAATTCAGTTTTGTTCACTTTTAATTTCAATATAAGAAAGCATTGATTAGGCTACACATACAAGCCTCTCTCTCACACACTGGAAGCACTATACAGTGTAGTGCAGGCGGCATCAACCTTCACCATAAACACCTGTAGAGTATACAACAATGTAATGCACCACTTCCTTAATAACAAAAATATAGCCTGTTTATGTTATGCTACTTATTGTTGTATGTTAATCTAGAACTTGGTGGTGGGTAGTGTACAGCTGGCGAGTGGAAGTTAAACAAAAGCAGTCATATTACGTTATACTGAATACCTGTATCCCTGCTTCATGGGTTCCCACGCTTTTTCCTACAGCCTCGTCTTGTTGTTCTTCATACCCTTAACGAGTTCACTTTCACATATTCGTTGACAAACTAAATCTAGCTAAAACGCCACAATTATCTCTAAATTAGCGCATTATGTTCCACGCGACCTGCAGCAGGCGTGGGACCCGTACTGTCAGATCACTACACCCCCGTCCCGTCCTCCCAATAGCACGTCGCATTTTGACGTATAATTGACCCAAGGGCAAAAACGGTTGTACTAGAAAAATGGTAGCGGCTCTCGAAATTGGCAATGTCCTGTTTTCTGTTCGTGGGTGCTCTGGTAGATTACGATAGGGCACTTTAGTGCGACATTTTCTTTACGTTAGGAACGCTCATGAGAATGGGCTGGCACGCCACCCACCAATTCCACTCGCCTCAAAGTAGGTAAAAATACAGTAATTCCATCCTCCTCATTGGTAAATTTCATAAATTGGTTATCCCTGCTTTTTAATTTCCGATAGTAGAAACAGAGTGAAAGCGATGAAGTGTTCTCACCAACAGCAAGGATAGCGTGCCAGGTTCCAGTAACACTGCCCAGTAAACTTTGGTATAAACTTCCTTGCTAATAATGCACACAAATTAACTGCTCGCACATTTACAAGACGTACATTTACGCACCTCAAGTTTATACTTTAAAGGAATTGCATTAATCCAAGAATCTTCTCGAGATCTCTCTGGACATGATTTCGGGGCTTAGCGTCCCCGCGGCCCGGTCCTCGACCAGGCCTCTTTTTGTTACACATCCCCAGGAAGCAGCACGTAGCAGCTCTATAACTACCATTTACCTATTTACTGCTAGGTGAACAGGAGCAGCAGGATGAAAGAAACGGCCCCAATTGTTTCCGCCTCCACCGGCGATCGAACCCGTAACCTCAGGACTACGAATCCGAAGTGCTGTCCACTCAGCCGTCAAGCCCCTAAACTTTAATATAAAGGATAAGGATAAGCTTACCACTAATCTAAATTTAGTCAAAAAGCAAACAGGTGCATGGATGAGAATGCCTCGCCTATCAATTATCAGGGTTTGCTCACGAGCAAAAAACCGCACGACAACACTACCTGCTGTTGGCAAAACTATACATTACCTCTCCCCCCCCCCCCCCAGCAAACCCCTCCTCGTCGCCCTGGTTACGGCTAACACCAGGGAGTGCTGGACCAACCGGGCGGTGGTTGATACGTGGGCCTGCGGGCCGCTCCATGCAACAGCCTGTTGGACAAAGCTCTCAAATCTAGCCTGGCCCCAGGCCGGGCTTGTGGAGTACAAGAACTCCCAGCATCCCATCCAGATACAAGGTGTGGCGGCATCCAACATCCGTGCTGTTGCTCGCCCACAGGCGATATTTGGCTAGTGTGGCCAAGCCGTAAGTTGAAGAATATCGTGTGAATGGTGCTGGCGGTCTTCACCTGTTGCTACAACAAACAAGACGCAGAGATTAGCGCGAAATAACCCAGCAGCTTATCTCCTGAAACTACATCTCACTTTCATGCAACTTTGCAGTCACCACTGCAATTTATCGCCTTAGAATTCACATAAATTACTCAAGGGTGCCAAAGTGGTCACAGAGATGCACTGCAGAGTTAAGCACATCTGACAATATGCAGTAGCAGCACTTTCCCCAATTTTTTCAAGACCACTAAAACATCGATCTGCATAAGACTGTTCTACAAGAGAGCAGTATTTTAGACTGCTTTACGTACGCTAACCCAATCACTGTTTGGCGAGCTATGCAGTCATGTACATTATCGAAATATTTAAAAAAAATAAGAGCATTCACAGCAAAATCTCATGTAGGTCATATCATATGCAGATCAAGCGACAATAGGACTGCGCTCATCATTCTGAGTACGTGGGAAAATAATTTTAATATTTATTTTTGCGCAAGATTCCGGCGAGAACGACAGAAATGAATAGGGTGTTTTAGGGTCGACGATCAATACCGATCATGAGTGGAGTTGCCCAATGGATAAATTGGACAAGTTTAGTCAGAAAAGACCTGGGTAAATACTTTTTGGAAACGGTCGTTATTTAGAAATTAGTTATAATTATTTTTAATTGTTAATTGTTAAATTACAATTAAATTAGAAATTACAGAAATAATCATTTACGGGGGATCCCATTATTGTTTCAAGAGAAGGTTAACAAATATATGAACTTGAGAAGATATAAAAGGGGCTATAAATAATGAACTAATTCATTATATAAATAATGAATTATAAATAATAGATAGCCCAGGTGAATAGAATACATAAAGGCTGCTTTGTGTAGGCCAATAGACCTGCTGCGGTTACTTTCATTCTTAAAGTATTGAATTATTACTTCCCTAACACGAGACAGTCGAGCTGTTGCACAAGTAGAGAAATAATCGGCCAATAAGTAGTAGTGACGTGTCGAATGTTCTCTTAGTCTGAAAAGGGAACCTGATCAGTGGAGCTGCACGTCATGCGTGCAAAATATCACCACATTTCATCACGATTTATGGCTTTTAATTACCAGAGTTTCTTCTGGTAATGCGTTTAATTTGATTAACATATATAACTCCATTTGCTCCTGACGTTCTGGTCTGTCAAGTGCTGTTCAGCGATACTCCCACTAAGTCAAATAATCAACTAGAAAGATTACAGTCCGTTATTAAGGTTTACATTTCACCGCGCAGCTCAAGTTCATCTTTTTATTTAAAAATAAGTTCTCCCTGCCAGCAAAGTCAACACCTTGTTCACGCTTGTAGTCATGGTTAATGCGTGACAGTTTAGTAGGTGGAGTCAAAGCTGTGGCAGGAACATAAAACCATCGCCAGTGTGGCCGTATATACGTATATACTATCCGCGTCTTCGTCCTTGCCAAGTTACGCGCTTCACTGGGCTAGGGATGGGTTAAAGCAGGGGGGGGGGAGGAGGAAGACTTAGATGAAGGGGGGAAGGAATGAGGGCTCAATGAGGATTGGGGAGAGGGGGGGGGAGAAAGTTTCCCAACCAGTGGAGGTGGGTGTCACTATTCCCAGCATGCTAAGGTTTATTATTACCCTCAACACCGCCCTCGCTGCTCTATTACCGGTCCCTCTTCTGAAACATGCGCTAGCAAAATGCCAAGAAGACTATTCCAGGACACAAAAAGGATTTATAAATGAACGTAATACACGCACGCCAAGACTGGCTGCGCGTAAATTTAGGAAACACGCACCGCTCGACTATTTTGGTGGCCACTTCTGTTAAATGCTAAAACTCTCATCGCTGTGGCAGGTGAATCCTTACCTCAGCCAAAACCTGCTCGTCCGGACAACACACACGTTTTGGACCTTCAAATGTCTTTAATAAATAAAGTGCACATAACCTTTAGATTATAAATATTCTTAAACAACATGTACAGCCCAAGTCATTATCCAAGCGGGTTTACCGTCCGTCTAAAGACATGGACAACACCCCTCCCCCCCTCTGAATCATGATCCACCCAAGCAAATCAAACCAATGTTAAGGAACCCCGCATGTTATAATAGTGTATAATACTACTGTTTAGTAACTGAAGCCCGCACCTAGACTGCGTTTCACCTTGAACCCATGCGGGCAGCTCCCCACACTTTACTGCTCTTCACGAGTCTCACCTCTGACGCATCGCACACCCTCGCCACCAGTACAAATCTTCCTGATATACGTCAGCTTGTTGCTCCACAAATTCGTTCATATTTCTTGTGGGGGAAAAAAAGCTGCCTCATCTTTCACCATTATACTCTCATCTTCACCGCATTTGTGCACCACTGCCTGCCAAACACGCCCCCATCCCCTTCCCCCCAGACAAACACTCAGGTTGTATGGTGCCCATATCGTAACAAAAATTGGATAAGGTAGACACAAGACAGAACACGAAACAATGGGGATAAATTGGATAAGTTTAGATTTAGGAAAGACTTGGGTAAATACTGGTTCAGTAACAGGGTTGTTGATTTGTGGAACCAATTGCCGCGTAACGTGGTGGAGGTGGTGTCCCTCGATTGTTTCAAGCGCGGGTTGAACATGTATATGAGTGGGATTGGGTGGTTATAGAATAGGAGCTGCCTCGTATGGGCCAATAGGCCTTCTGCAGTTACCTTTGTTCTTATGTTCTTAAGGTACAAAGACATTCAATTAAATAGCTTCTGGAACTGAAAGACAAGCTACGAGGAAAGGTTAGAGGCATTAGTCTTATATTTAGCATTAAATATGCCAGTGATAGATGAAAGAAGCTATATGAACATTACATACAAAATACCGGAAATCGATACAATTGATAAGGAGGAATTCCTGAGATCTGGAACTTCAAGAACAATAGATTGTAGATTTTATAGCTTATAGATCTACAATAGCTTATATATTTAAGCCAACTCAACAAAGCACCCGAGGAAATATAGGAAAATTCACTCACAAACAGTGGTAGATTGTTGAAACAAGTGAGAAGGTTGTGGAGGCTAAAACCGTCAGTAGCTTCGAAGCACTATACTATGAGTGCTGGGAAGACGGGGCACCACGAACGTGGCTTTCATCCTAAAACTACACTTACAGGATGAGAGGTACCTAAGCGCTAAGTGTCTAATTACCCAAGTGTAGCTCAACACTTGGGTAATTACACACAAACCCACTTGTGCGCGCGTACATAAGTCACCAGGATAAGCTCGGTTGGTCTCCCCCCCCCCCCGTACTCTACCTATCCAACCTATAGTACCTAAAGGGGGGGGGGGGGCCAACCTATAGTACTTAAAGGGGAGGCCAACCTATAGTACCTAAAGGGGGAGGCCAACCTATAGTACCGTATCATCTGCATTTCGTTTGAGTCCCAACCCACAAATTGGGTTGGGACTCAGGATCATCATCAAGTCCAGAACAGATCAAAACGTCGTCGCTTCTTCATTTTCAGATTTGTGGGTTGGGTTGTCGACTTCATGTTCACTGCGAGTCCATCGCTTAAGTTCATTTTGACCATACCCAAGTACCTGGAAATTATCACTGTTTAGTAATGATATCGCTGTTGCCCAATCTAAGGGAACGTTCAGGAGAAAGCGCCAAGCCATTACGATTATATGGCACTTGAAAGGGATAAGGATTTGGGATGGGATTAGGGAGGAGGGGAGGTTATCTTGAGATGATTTCGAGGCTTTAGTGTCCCCGCGGCCCGGTCCTCGACCAGGCCTCCACCCCCAGGAAGCAGCCCGTGACAGCTGACTAACACCCAGGTACCTATTTTACTGCTAGGTAACAGGGGCATAGGGTGAATGCAGAATATCTCAAGTAACCGATTGAAAAGTAGGAATGCAATGGATAAGAAAATGTACCAAGGACTTTCAAACCCCCCCCCCTCCTTGTAAAACAAAATGCGTGTGCCATAACTAGCCAACCTCTTTCCAGGCTCAAGAACTCCTCCAAAAGGTTCACCCCATTAATCGAACTTGACGGGCTCACCATAGCCCGTGCTACTTGGAACTTGTTCCGAGTAGCTGAATCTGTAACAACCCTCTGTCTGTCATTCTTACCTGGAATGGGCTCTGGAGCAGAGTGGGTTCTGCTGCCCCCAACGGGGCCAGGCTTGACTTTGTAGCAGCCTCGTAGCCTGGTGGATAGCGCGCAGGACTCGTAATTCTGTGGTGCGGGTTCGATTCCCGCACGAGGCGGAAACAAATGGGCAAAGTTTCTTTCACCCTGAATGCCCCTGTTACCTAGCAGTAAATAGGTACCTGGTTGTTAGTCAGCTGTCACGGGCTGCTTCCTGGGGGTGGAGGCCTGGTCGAGGACCGGGCCGCGGGGACACTAAAAAGCCCCGAAATCATCTCAAGATAACCTCAAGATAGCCTGTAGATGCAACACATCCATAACCACCTGGACTGCATCCAACAGCCTGGATTAGCAGACTCGCCTTGAGGGACCTGGCCAGTGACCCCTGGAACCAACTTGAGGTAAGGACGGGGCTAGAGCACTAATGCTGGCCGCTCGTTAAATGTAATGAGCTAACCGTCAAAAAGGTGGCAGTGCCTGACGATGAGTCAACCCTACTGTTGAGAAGGGAGACCAAAGAGCCAAACCTCAATTCCTTCACGCATGACTAGGAGAGTACGTGTCATTATCATGGTACACTCTCAGAGTCTATAATTACAAGCAAAATTAACAAGAAACCCCTGTGGTACCCATGGCAGGCATTTGCTAGCGTTTACAACCTGGGTTACCTTACCTTGAGGTTACCTTCAGGTGCTTCCGGGGCTTAGCGTCCCCGCGGCCCGGTCGTCGACCAGGTCTCCTGGTTGCCGGACTGATCAACCAGGCTGTTGGACGCGGCTGCTCGCAGCCTGACGTATGAGTCACAGCCTGGTTGATCAGGTATCCTTTGAAGGTGCTTATCCAGTTCTCTCTTGAACACTGTGAGGGGTCGGCCAGTTATGCCCCTTATGGGTCATCAGGCCTTCAATAAGGCGGCCTGGTTAACAGCCCGACTTTTGGGGAAATAAGAAACACCCAGTCACGAACACCATTGGGTGAATCTAGGATGTAAGTGCCTTAGAAACTGTCAACAACTATAATGAATGCAAATCTAATCCCATCTCATAAAGCCAGCTCAAAAGGATAATCCTATTCCATAAAGATTAAAAATCACAGAGAAGGATGAGACTTGTACCATTACCTACCCATATTTATTAATTGTTATTTATTTACAAGAAGGTACATATAAACTTTCTGGTAGATATTTTACGAAAATTATTTAATTATAAACAAGGGCGTCTTAAAATTTAAGGCTGCTCTTCTGACAAGACTGTCGATATAAGCTTGCTAAATTTATTGTTAATTCGTATACAAAAGTCGAAACCTGAGCGAGTGATCGAGCGTGTACATCATACTTCAGAGTGAGCAGAGCGTGTACATCATACTTCAGAGTGAGCAGAGCGTGTACATCATACTTCAGAGTGAGCAGAGCGTGTACATCATACTTCAGAGTGAGCAGAGCGGGACACTGAGCGTAGGTGCGCGAGATAAGAGCGTCCAGAAATGGGCGCCCAGGTGAACCTGGACACAACATTGATCCGCTGCAGCTGCTGCGTCACCTGATCTCTACTGTCCTCTACCTCCGTTGCCGCAACTACACCCCTCTCCCCCCACAACCCTCGGTGCACTCTCCATCACTACAGCTTATCAAAACCTATGCAATGAGGTGTGTCATGGTCTCCTGACGGCAACAGCTGTGTATGTGTGTACACTTGTAAGGGCGGGTGACGCGGGCCACAGCTAAGCTGGAGAGTCCGCTATGCTTCCACTTGCCAGCGGCTGCGAGAAGAGGGCCAGGGGGGCGGGGCTTAACCCTTCCTGCACCAATTCTTCCTTCAAGCCTCGTTAAGGTCGCAACTGCGCTAAACAACAACAACAATCTTATCTGGAGTCACCCTTTAACGTTGCCAATTCCCACCAGAGTCCACATCAACAAAGAGCAAAGTTGTTCCTTTAGATAAATAATTCATGTGTAATTTTTGGTAAAGTTTATATTGAAAGTACACCTATGGAAAGTATTAAATTTACCTAAAAACAACAACGACGTAAGTAACCTTAAGTACACAAAACGTTACAGCGAGAAAGGGGAGGCTGTACAACTTTATACCCCCCCCCCACCACCACCTCCAAGAGAACTTAATAAAATATTCTGAAAAACTTGCTGCGGCCGAGGTTATAAGCTGAGGGACAGTAAGCCGCCTTAGGGGCATGGGCCGTGTAAAGGCCAGAGCAAACGTGGGCTCTTGGCAATAATCCCCCTTTGGAGTCGACGATACTGGCTACAACCACTCACGATACCTACTGCCCTAACAAGCCACGTTACCACTATATGCCAATTTAAGATCAAGTCAAGCCTGGCCACGGGCCGGGCTTGGGGAGTAGAACAACTCCCAGAACCCAATCAACCAGGTAACAAGATGGATTCCATACGTTCATTATTTTTTAAAAGATAAGAATCATCAATATGCAAAATGCGTTTTTAAAATGTCCAAGGAAAAATACTCACGTTATAACAGCAAAACCCCAAAATTATAAAGAGCAAAAAGCAGCGCTGAAAATTAGGAGGAGGTGAGTGAGGGGAGCAGTGGTCCGGCCCCCAGCTTGTCCACCCATTGTTGTGGGTCGGGCAAACATAAATGAGAGCTGTTTTTATCTTGTGCGCTGCCTGTCCACATCAGGTACACGCTCAGGCAGTCACGCGAATACCCCTCACAACCCCTTCACGCAATTTAAAAACCTGGATGGACAAATTGCTGCTTAAATCCCATGGCAAGCTTTTAATGGTTGACTGACTATTTGTTTACAGTTCTGTCAAACTCTCCCACATGCTAAATGTCGCTGCCTTTAGTCATTTGGAAATTTTTATCGCATACGCATGTGTACGAGCTCCACTACATGTTTTAACAATGACGCCAAAGCATTTATCTCCACTGTGGTGCACTCGAGGGCGAACTAGAAAAGGAGGCCTTAATATAATTTCTAATTTGAACACGCGTTCAAACAGCAATGCTAAAACTTAACCAGAGTACAACAGATCACTCTGATGATTTCCTGGACTCCAACTATCCCCGCTCTAAAACCGAAGAAATCGGTTCCATTTTTGCATGACCTGCTTGCTCTAGTAGCCTAATATAATGTCTCTTCAGTAACAGGCACCATAAGTAATTTTGTAAATACATTAGTGCGTCAATTAACCCTACAAACAAAAATCTAAACACAGCACGTGTTATGAGGCTCCGTGCTCTCAAAGTAACGCCAACCTCCCAACAGAGCGATAAGGCCAACCCCCCCACACTTGCCTCTCCCATATATCCACACGGGAGTAACCCCCACACACTTGCCTCTCCCATATATCCACACGGGAGTTAATTTGCTCACACACATACAAAAATAGTCTGAAATTCAGCCCTGTATAACTTACTAACAAAAAGACCGACTCCCAGGGGGAGCTGGTTGAGAATCAATGAAGTTTAAAAATAAGAGTAGCTTCAAACAGCACTGGGAAGCAGCAGTGAGTGGACCACTGGGGGAGGGCAGCAGCCGCCGCGAGGACAGCCGGGGGGAGGGCAGCAGCAGCAGCCGCCGCCGCGAGGCCAACGGGGGAGGGCAGCAGCAGCCGCGAGGCCAACGGGGGAGGGCAGCAGCAGCCGCGAGGCCAACGGGGGAGGGCAGCAGCAGCCGCGAGGCCAACGGGGGAGGGCAGCAGCAGCCGCGAGGCCAACGGGGGAGGGCAGCAGCAGCCGCGAGGCCAACGGAGGAGGGCAGCAGCAGCCGCGAGGCCAACGGAGGAGGGCAGCAGCAGCCGCGAGGCCAACGGAGGAGGGCAGCAGCAGCCGCGAGGCCAACGGAGGAGGGCAGCAGCAGCCGCCGCGAGGCCAACGGGGGAGGGCAGCAGCAGCCACTCACATCCACGCAGTATGATGAGCGCACACCTGCCGCCCTCGAAGCTAGTGAAGTTTCTACTAATTATATAGATAGAAAACAACATCGACATCGCTCTTTGGCTCACATTGCCCAGGTCTAAAAACGGAAACCCGATATAGACACGACTCATGGGCGAGGCTTTGTGGTGGAGGGGCCGAGCGCTGGATTCGTGGGCGAGCGCTCCGTGGGCGTCGGGCGTGTGGGAGGGCAGAGGGGCGCGGTCACCACTCCAAGGTGGCACCGCCTTCTTACTTAATTTACTTGACAAAAAAAAAACTACGAGCGTCAAGATAAGACAATCGCCTCGCAACTCTTGTAGCGTCACCACTGCACACCCACATCCTTTGATCACCTACTAGTTTCAAGTTCAATTTTTGTTTACCATTTTCTACCACAAGTTTAATATTAAACACCACACACTACCCGGCTAAAATGCCTCGACTAGCCCCACCTGCAAGACCATTCTGTCCTTATCTGTAGTTCCCTCAACATATCTACACTTACCTGGTACGTATTTCATAGGCAATCCAGAACCACGAAAAAGTATAACAAAACAAAGAAGCTGAAGACTGAGCAGAAGCATATAAAGCAATGGCGTGTGTTTTGCGTGTGTGTTTCGTGCGTGTGTAGGTAGTTGTGGGCGGTGAAGCAGGGCTGAATGGCAAAACAGCAAAGAACACTGCTTAAGGAGCAGGAGCCAGATTCACAAAGCAGTTACGCAAGCACTTACGAACCTGTACATCTTTTTTTCAATCTTCGGCGGCTTTGTTTACAATTATTAAACAGTTAATGAGCTCTGAAGCACCAGGAGGCTGTTTATAACAATAACAGTTGATTGGGAAGTTTCCATGCTTGTAAACTATTTCATAAATGTAATCAAAGCCGTCAAAGATTGAGGAAAGATGTACACGTTCGTAAGTACTTGCGTAACCTCTTCGAGAATCTGGACTCACGTTGCGGAGAAGCGAGGGAACGGGGAGGGGGGGTGTATGTACACACAGGATACAAGTCCACGTGTGAGTGTGTGAGCGCGCGTGTGCAGGAGCAGATAGCAAGGATCTGTGTAAGGTCCTACTTGAGGAAGGTACTTACAGTGCTGCCCTCTCCAGAAGCCTCGCACGCGTCGCTCATCAGGTCGCTACTCACCTGAGGGACACCAGAAAAACATGTCATCAATAATTCACCACCAACACTTAAACATTAATATCCTTAAACTACATCCACGTTGAGTATTTTAAGGGAGACAAGTGTGCTGAAGTCCCACTAATGTTTTAATATCAATGTCGGAACAATGCCCACTAACAGTGTAGTTCAAGCTTAAGTTGTCATAGTGAGAATTTGAATATATCTAAAGATATCAGGAGCAGTTTCCGAGGTTTCCACTGAAGCAGAATCAGTTGCACACAATGCCACCCATGTACTCTGGCTCTGTCGTCCAGTAATTCTACCTCTGACGCCCCTCTTTCAATACACACATCTGGTTAAAAGGTTTCTTTTACCCTTTCGCATCTGGTTAAACCTGGGCGAGAGTAACAAGCCAACACAACGCTCGCAGAGGTAAACTATATCTTTGGAATAGATTAATTTCCCTAATACCGTCCTTAGTCAAGTATAAGTGAAATAATTCCACACTACGGAATTTTCACACGAAAATGAACCGAAAAATATTTAAATAACACTACTTAGCCACAACCTCTGGCAACTAAAACGCGCAATCTAACTATAATCGGATTATTATCCCCCCTAACTAGCAAGGAGCATCTCGTGATCAATGTTTATACTCCTTAAATAAACAAGCTGGGATTGTTTACCGTATGCTGCTTGGATGACAGCCTGTGATGCATACGCCAGCAGCCATGTCAGCAGCCTTGTCGAGCAAGCCTAGGCACCACCCTCGATCAGGGATTACCACATGCCTTACCTGCCACTGGCTTAAAACAATTTATAGCCAATTGTGGGGACAAACTGTAATCAAAATAATACAAAAGTACCTCACATAAGGAGAGTAGAACTCTCAGAACTCTTTCTAGGTATCCAAGTTTAAGTATGAACAACTGGGCCCCGTCTTCTCCCCAATACGACCCCACTATCATTTTTTTTAGTTCATTTTTTATCAATAACTAATTCAATTTTTCATCAATGATTTATATCTACTGCAATAAGAGTGCTTAATTTTACGCACGTACTTATGCCGCCAATGAACATCGGTCTATATTATTTATGTACAAACTTATCAACCTTGGCTAACGCACAGCTCCTGTGCCAGGTAAGTGCGACGGGCTCACCATAGCCCGTGCTGCTTGCAACTTATTGTTCCGAGTAGCTGAATCTAAAAGCACCACCACTTTAGCTAATACCTACATTAACACCACTCTGACATACAGGTGGCTTTGCCACACAGGCAATTACCCAAAACAGAACCCGTAAGTACAGAGTACTGGGCCATCTGTTAAATTGCCCCCCTTGTATAAGACAAAGTGAATATAAATAGATATTAAATATAAAGTATATAAATTTTAGGATAAAATTATCAAAGTTGATCACCATCTACTTGGTGATCAACCCCACAACACCAACATGGGGAACGTCATCTTCAAGGTCAGCAGTGACCCCAGGCACAGGAAACTGAACGCCCCCAAGGCAACTCGGGACACTGGGAGGGTCCAACAGGTAAGGATAAGCAAGACTTCTAGTAGAAAAAAACTCCCTCAGTCGGGCGAGGTGCAAACACTAACACGGAGGGAAATATTTACGAGATAGGGGTAAGTGTGCTAATTTCAACCTTCGGAATTGTAAATGCATTCCCATAGGTTGATGGAGCCCATCACGCGCCATAATCATCATTTGCAAGATTTATCAAACACTGCACTACCAGATGCTGACGGACGGTGTACACCACCTCGTAGCTGCCTGTACAAAATACCTGAATGTTTCACCTAACAGCATTACGGGCGTTCATGCCCGTGCCACCTCGAGGGTGGCTTAATCTTCATAAATCACCTAACAGCCGCTAATAACGTCCCACCGTCGTTAATGAACTAACGTCTTTAACTAACACCATCTTCGCAGGTCTCGCCACTTCACCTTATAAAACACTAACTGCTTGCGGGGGCACGCCAGCCTATTTTGCAGACCTTTTGCTATGGTGCAAGGAGGTCTGCCGCTTCCCCCCCACTTCCTGTGAGAGTGGGTAGCCACTCTTAAGACGAAGACTAAGCCAACGACTATCCTAGCACAGCATAAAGGTAAGTGTGGTCTAGTGAACACCTTCGTGCCGTTAGCCAGGCGTTAGCGAATCGGCGGCGGACCCCTCACCTTAAAACCTTACCTCCCACTCCCAACCTGCTGCTGGCAAAAAGATGAATGCCGTTACTGGCACTGATGCACCCCTCATGGTTTCAAAACGTCAAGAACACGATTAACTTAAAAGTGTCCTCTCCTAACAGACTAAGCCAGAGGACCCAAAACAGAAAATGGGACAGTGCGTCACTTCCGCGAGCCGCTTCCGTTTTCTAGTACAATTTTTGGCCTTAGTAACGCATACGTTCTTTGTAAGAGGACAGGTTGCACGCGAAGAAAATTAACGTCCACGTTTTTGCGGCTGCTCCGTGTTAAACGTTCACATCTGCTCACCCCTTTATTAAATTTGTGCAACAAACTGCTCAAGCGTGCCCGCTTAATTTTTTTATATCTTTTAAATAAACTAAGATATTTAAAGACTAAGTCATCCTTTTTGTTTAGGTTAATCCAATCATAACTAGCGAGAAATTGTTATCAAATCACAATTACTGCCACAGGGACTCTTGACATGTACTTTCGACAAGTCAATTATGCCGAGCTAAACATCGCCCAGTATGTTAACTGTAGATAATAATTATGGGCGACTGGGGGAGCCGGTGGCTGAGCAGACAGAACACTGGACGCGTGATCCCGGGCGCCGGCGAGAAACAATGGGCAGAGTTTCTTTCACCCTGATGCCCTGTTACCTAGCAGTAAATAGGTACCTGGGAGTTAGTCAGCTGTCACGGCCTGCTTCCTGGGGGGGTGGAGGCCTCGTCCTATCCACCACTGCACACTGGATGTGGAGGGCAGAAAGGGCGAGGGGGGGGGGTGAAGGGTAAAGATATCCATTGTTACACTAGCTCACCAGAAAGTTGCTTAGAATAGAGACTGAACATGTGTTGGTCATAAACAAAGTAATGATTTAACAATATAATTACAATTTTTAACTAGCTTATCAAGACTAACTTGCTAAGCCAAATGAATTTTGCGGTTCAGTCCCTGAGCTCATTATGTACCTCTTAACTCTTTCCACTACCACCTACTGGATGGCGGGCGAGCTAGAACTGTGCTAAATGAACTAAACTAAAACCTGTCTACCCGATATCTATTTCAGGCGTCACCGGCGACAAAGGAGAGTAACAAGGAACCAGAAGAGTACTAGGAGAGCTGGCAAGAAGGAAGGAGCAACAAGGAGAAAGTAAAATAACTGGCTTTTTCATGTTAATAAAAAAAGGAAAACAAATCTATCTTCGTGTCTACGGTTGCTCGGGGTGAATGAACCACCACTCTTCGCAAGCCTCAGTGTTTGGGAAAGTTCCTTCAACTGCCCGTCGGTAATTACGTCGTCTCTCACACACGCGCGCGCGCGCACACACGCACGCACGCGTACGTTATAAATGCACTAACAATAACTTTAGCTAATGACCGAACTAGTGTAAGGGAAGCAGGAAAAGTTGAAGAGGGGGAACAGGCAGTTGTATGGTTGCCTCCAGTGAGCGTTGCTCTGGGTCGAAGAGTTGTGTTCGTGCCGATGGTGAGGTTGGTTGGTTGGTAGCAGTGTGAGGGGCCCACAGTGCATGCGTGCAGGTCCTGGTGGCAGCGGGGTGTTCCACTTTAACCCCAGCGATGCCCAGGTACTTCACAATAGATCGATCATCCTGTTGTGCGCCAATGCAGGGGCACCAGGAAGAGGGGGGGGGGGGGGGGGGGGAGGCTCCGAGAACAGCTCTCGCTGAAAACAAGATTTGTCACACTCGGGGCATAGGCTACTTCGTGTCAAGAATAAAAAATTGATATTTCGACTTACGCGTTAACAGTGTGAAGCGTCAAACACTGCATTAGTCGTGGGGGGTTATTTAGGCACAGAGCTTTGTAGCGAGTTTCTTCACCTTCACCAGAGACCGATGAGAGTCGGTCGGCCGAGCGGACAGCACGCGGGATCCTGTGGTCCTGGGTTCGATCACAGGCACCGACGAGAAACAATGGGCAGAGTTTCTTTCACCCTATGCCCCTGTTACCTAGCAGTAAAATAGGTACCTGGGTGTTAGTCAGCTGTCACGGGCTGCTTCCTGGGGGTGGAGGCCTGGCCGAGGACCGGGCCGCAGGGACACTAAAAGCCCCGAAATCATCAAGATAACCTCATGCCTACAAACAAATTTAATTTATCGAGATTTGAATGACGTAAGTGCTCCAAAGGTGAGGGGTGTCTTATGGGGGGTTTTAATCAGAACTTTTATGACCACTAGGCAGTCTAGTCAAGGAAACCATTGTAGAAAAACTAAACCCCTCGTGGGTAAGGGTAAATCACGTTAGTGAGGGGTTGAGGACGAGACAGGGATGCCAGACTAAAGGGGAGGGAAGGGAGGTGGTGGGGTGGTGACAAATGGGTTGGGTAAAGAGCACTAAAAACTGCTCAACTCCATAATGAGCATCTTTACGAGAGGAGAAAAAACATTAAGGGTGCGTGAGGCAGGAGCAGGAGCGATATTAATACCCCCCGGGGGATCACTGGAGGCAGATCTCTACACCTTTCCCACCGCCTCTCACCTCCCTCCAGGTCGACTCCTCACCAACCAACATAACCCGCTCTAGCTCGTGTCGCCAGCCACCGACATCCACCACAGACGACGACACATTCTACACAACGTGTACCAAGGTAGCAAAGTAACAAGATGAAAGTGGGGGGCACAACCTTGTCATTCTATTAAGGTACCTGATCACACGAGAAGTACAAAGCCCAAACTGACGCTATTAACTATGTGAACTCTTGACTATAGGAAAAAAAAACACCCTCTCCCCTCACACACGACGACGACACGCACGCATGGTTTTCCGGGCCCTATATACAACGAAGGTGAGACCCACTCTTGAATATGCATCCCCAGCATTGAAACCGTACCTGAAAAGGACAAGGAGAAACTAGAAAAGGTCCAAAGATATGCAACGAGAATACTCCCGAGCTGAAGTGATGGAGTCATAAGACAGAATAAACCCTTCCCACACTGGAGGAAAGGAGCGACAGGGAGGACATCATAACAAAAACGTAAAGGGAATGGACAAAGGAGACTTGTTTAGTTAAGAGTAGCATTGTTTAAAGCTAGGAACACCAGAACCAGGAGTCACGGATTGAAACTAGAGACGCAAATGAGTCACACGTCAGAAAACGCTAATTTTCGGTGTTAAGAGCTGTCAATATGTGGAATAGGCTATATGAATAGACTAAGCTCGACTCTCAAGCACAACTAGTCGAGTACAAACGCACCAGCCCACCCACAAACGCACGCACTGGTCTAGGGTCTGGTTTAAAATTTCTTGCACCCGCAACAATTTAAATATTTTTTACAGACTCCACAATATGCAAGACCGGAGGGAATCTATACAAACCCACCACACTTAGGTACTACAATGCCACTAATTGTAGTACGCACGCATGTCCTGCCCTATACTGAGAAGACTTTGCAGGTTATCAAATGTAAATGGAACAATTCCACTATTAGAGCCGATGCAACAGCAGGCATCCCCTGACGAGAGCTTGTGCACTCCGGCTCCTTAGCAAGTGAGTGTAACTGTACTAGATAAGTGATAATATGAAGTCATGCGAAACGTTCAGAGCTGTATCCCACCTTCCCAGCCTGCACTACCCATGGCTGACTATGAATGCTTACCCAATACTGTATAGTACAGAACTTCACAATGTTAAAAGTACAAACTACATTGTTCACAACAGCTGAAATCTACTGCATTTCATTCAACACTATACAAAGCATGTTTAAATATATATTAAAGTCGTAAGAACAATGTTGACGACAAATTTCTATTACATTTGTCAATTGTATTCAACTTTAATTCTTGAAGTTAGTTGTAATGACCTCTGCAACCTCTTTAATAATGCCCACAAGACGGAGTTATTCTACTCCAAGCCCGGCTACAGGTCAGGCTTGAGCATCGTTTGACTAAGTCATTTGTCGACTGTAACAATAATGATAAGCATTAATTTCTAATTAAAGACTTTTTTTTTGCATGAACTAGGTGGAATCCTGTTGATGTACATTAGCATGATTTTTGTGGATTTATTTTATCTTTAGCAGGGTGTTGAGAGCCGTGTCACCAGCATTAGAGTAGAGGGTGGATGGGGGTTCCCACTGGCGGGGTTCCAACACTTACCTCTCATATCCTGTTGCCACACCCAATATTTGACCCGCTCTGCTGCTATCACCCCTCCACGAACCCATATACAAAGAACTGGTCAATATACGTCTGGTCTTGTATTGCCAGCCCCCGTGTTTACCTTGTTGCCGCTATTTATACTTGCACCCTCGTGTCGGTGCTACATAGTCGTAATGGTTTAGCGCTTTCTCAAGTTTCCTTCCCTTGTACCCTCGTCAACCACAAGTACCCTTCCCTTGTACCCTAGTCAAGCTTGAGTGTACCCTCGTTTACCAAGCTTCACTTGTACCCTCGTCTACCTTGAGTACCCTTATCAGACCCGTCGCAGGTGCCGATATGCACCAGAAAAACCGTGAAAATTACGAGTCAAATCCACCCAGCTGAATTTTAATCCTTGGCTTTGACATTCTTGCACATTACCAACTTTCACGTCACTGGAGTAACAACAAATGTGATGAAAGTAACTTGTGGCCCTCGGGCGAAACGGGGAGTTTCATTCTATAAAATGTCACAATGGAAAGTGGGGAAAGTGTCCAGCAACATAAAATCTTATGAATGAATGGGATCAGTCACGATGTGGTCGAACAGAAAAGCAGAGATACAGACAAAGAGACACACACACTGGCCTTGCTGCTGAGTGGACGTCACTTGGTGTCCACCCGGAGCCCGTAGTCCTGATGACCTGGGTTCGATTCCCGGGAGAGGCAGAAACAAATAGGCAGTTTCTTTCACACTGATGCCCCAGTTTATCTAGCAGCAAATAGGTACCTGGGAGTTAGATGGCTGCTTCCTTGGAGGGAGGGGGAGGGGAAAGATTCCAAGAGCTAAAAGCTCGATTCTGAAGACAAATAGTAAACACACCCACACACACACAGATGGACATTCAACATCATGTCAAACAGAATGAGAAGAGTAACAGCCAAACAATATGAAGTCCAAGGACAGTGCAAAGCTCTGTACCTCAGGGCACAGTCCTTGTACCACTGCATTTTCTTACTCTCACATTACTGACAAAACTACAAATCACAGCTCCGAGTCATCTTTTGCAGATGACAGAAGAAACAGCATTATTATTACTGCTGTAGAAGACATTGAAAACCTACGAGCTGATAATAGTTTCGATTAGGCAGCAGAAAATGACTTAAAAGTGATAAAATCAAGGTACTAAGGTATGAAAAACACAAGACCTTAAAAAAAATACAGGATACAAGACAACCATTCCTACTCATAGTAGGAATGATTTATACACGTTACAAATAAAAGCTAATTCAAGCAGATACACTAACGCATTCCTCGCTAGGATATCTTCATACCAGGGCTGGCTACCTTATTACTTGAAACATATTAACAAGAGAACGAAGACATTAACCTTAAATACAAGGAGTGCCAGTTTTAAGAAAAATTCTCAACATGAAGTGGCAACATTATAAAGCATAGAACTCGAACAAATCCACAAGGGCCGTGACGAGGATTCGAACCTGCGTAAAGGAGCATCCCAGACATTCTCTGTGTGTAATGATGTAAGGGCGAAGAGGGAGAACGGCCTATTGACATTGCTCGGGTGCAGGGGGGAGTTGTGTAAAAGCCTGGTTTGTGGATCCAGTTAGTTCAGTAGAACTTCGGTTTCAACTCTTTTTCCCTGTCGTAGCTCAGTCGATTAAGGCAGTGTCTGGGATGCTCCCGGACGCAGGTTGGAATCCTCGTCACGGCCCTTGTGGATTTGTTCATTTGCTGCATCACGTTAGTGTGATCTCTATGTGTAAGCATAGAACTCCTAGGGAGAAACCCTCTATGTAAAATTTAGAGCAGACCTAATAATATAAATAATATACTGTATATAAATAGACAAGGGAGGGAGGGAGGGACAATAACACTGAAAGAAAACTGTAAAGGCATCCAGTAAAATGCCAACGATCGTTTCCTGTCGGGGTGTCGATCGCCACCCCCCCCCACCCCCCACCCCAGGACAACGACGCTGCCACCGTACATCACTACCCCCTCCCCGGTCTCCCACTGACCTCACTCTTATATTAAAAAGAAAAAAGCATGTATCCATTATTTCATTTTTTTAACTAGATGAATAAAACAACCATCACGAAATCTGAACTTTAAAATATAATTTTAATGTGGTTCCTTGCTGGCATTTACTAAATCCAGCTACTGCGTACACTGAGCATTAAGTCTTCCTGCATTCATGTTATCTAACTTTATCACCAGGGGAAGAAGACAATGGGCAAGGTACTTCAACAATAGGTTGTGGCGGCCTGAGGCAGCACAAGAGGTACACGCCCACAAGAGGAAGGGGAGCAGACAGGAGAAAGCAGGCGAGGCGGGGATGGCGATGGGGTGCGTGGGGTAAGGTCTGGTGGACACACGTGTAAGATGACGAGGGTACGTGGAAAGAAAGATCCCAAATGTCGGCCAATCCCTCTTATAAATTACGACAATTCCCAAATGTAAATAGAAGGGTACAGTTGCACCTCCACAGATCTCTAGTATAAGCATTATTAATACTGGATACTGGTAATGGCTCCAAAGGGCCACCACTTACGGGCTATTCATGCCCGTGCCACCTTTTGGGTGGCTTAATCTTCATCAATCAATCAAATGTAAATAAAACGCAAAGGGATTTGGGGAAAAAGCTGTAGGCAATGTTTGACAACGGTAGAAAATATGCAACTTGCAACAGTTCAGTCAGAAGGTGATGTCCATTCGTCTTATAGTCCAAGGCCCCTGCCAACATGCAATAATGATTTCGCCCAGACTCTCAATCCAAGCAACAATCTTAAATCACACAAGTAAATTATTTTGAACAATATTTAGTATTCACATTATACGAAATTCTACCGTCCTCATTTTGCCCATGGTACTGTAAGACGGGTGAGGGGCTGGAGGACAGACGATGGGTTGGGGGACGGGCTGAATACGGACAGACCCAGGCCAGGCGTGAATAAGCAAGAAGCAGACGATGAACAGGGAGACCTAGACAAACAGGTTTGAAAAGTGGGAGACCAACTTTAAAGCTTTCAGGACGCACATCATTCGCCTAAACATGTTAACTTAAGATTAAAAAAAAAGTTGACCGGTCAATACGGGTGGAACCAAAAATTGGAAGACATCATTCTTGAGTTATGAGCAATAAGAATGCAGGAAAGTATCAGTAGCACGTATAGGCAACATTATAAAGGTTCAAGGCTGATCAAGTAACTTGTGACTTTATAGTTTTTTACCCTGCTATCGCCAAGTAACTTTCTCGGGACAATTCAAACATTGTCTGCATATAATGAGTTTTGCATGTACTAGTTTAACGCAAGCTTATTCTGAACACAGCACGCTGCATCATTATCTACAGTCTTCCATCTCGTATTTAGCAAGTTTATGTTACCGAATCTTAATATATTTACCACATTATACGTGGAGCTTAATCCTGTGCAGGTAAGTCTTCAATATGCAGACCACCTTATATTTCCACCATACGTACTATAACCTGCAGCTATTATAATCTGGAATATGAACTTCGTCAATCAAGAAAATCTCTGGTATGAGTTTGTCAATAGTAGTAAGTTTCCTTTGCTATCGAGGAAGCCATATATGAAATAAAATACTTTTCGGGAGATCTTTTATGCCGGCAAAAGTAAATCAAGCCACTTTTTAAATTATATTTAAAGTCAATTTTCTTCTTTTGTAGGTCCATTACTGCAATACCTCGCTCCAAGGCGAGCGGGAGTTTTGTATATTGGAGCTGCAGCTCTGTTGCAGAGCAATATTTTAAACTGGCGTGCAAGATTTATTTTGCAGGTTTCAATATCATGCATTCCTATAGTTATCATGGGGGGTTTCAGATATCGTCAGCCCAAAGATTTTCTGCGCAATAATTTGGGTGCAAATACGTGGGCAGAGGTACCTCGGGTGGAGTCGGTTCTGGGGGAAATGGTGAGTGAAGCGTAGCGTACACCCAGGTAGTGAGTGAGGGGGTGGGCGTTGGTGCGCGCGTGGGGGTGGCCTAGAATGACTCTCCTGCCTTCATAAGGCCCATAAATGTCACACCCCCACCCTCCCTCCACCCCACATTAAGGGGGTTGCTCCCCCTTAGCTTGTATAATCCCGCAGTTCTCTCTAATTTATGCAGTCTTGCAAAGGTTAAAAAAAAAACTTGATATACTGTTATTGAAATTGGTGAAAAGTAAATGTACCGAGGAAAATATAGGCGACCCCCAGGCACCGTAGAGCTGTAGCCCCTGTGACGGTGAGCCCATCAGAGGGAGCTGGTGGCCGTGCAGCTGGTCCCAGGATGCCTTACCCCACACGCTCCTAGGACGTCATTTTTCCCGGGCTATCACTCCCACATTTTTATGGGTTGTAAAATTTAACTCGAGCACCGGGATTCGCTTTTTTTTTTTGGGGGGGGGGGGGGGATCCTAGACTTTCATCTAGATTGGATGTGTACATGCAGTTATAGTGCAAATCAATTCTATATATAATTTATGTTTTTCCGAGCTACTATGAAATAATAGGAGTTTATATTCAAGCCTAGCTACTTCCCTGCTATTGCATCAGCCGTAGTTACTAACTACGTTTGATTTTTATTAATTTAATGCCAAGAAATCCAAAATACACCAACAGTATAAAACATTTTAAGTAGGGTTGGAAGTAGCAGCAAGCTACGGCGTAGCAGGATGTAGGAAGGGGAACATGGAGAGGGGGAGGCAGAGGGGTGAGCTAGCACCAGCGATGGTTAAGAGGAGGGAAGCGCGGCGTTCAGTGGTACGAGGGGGAGAGGTGGAGTGGGGATGGGGCGGCCGAGCTGGGAAGGGGGCAACTCACAGAGTTGAGGGGTGGGGGGGTTGAGTAATACTAAGGGAGAGGGAGTGCAGGGGGGTTGTTGAACGATGAGGTAGCCGCGTTCTGCTCCTCTGCCGCATGCTGGAGGTGGGGGGGGGGGCGGAGACAACCCCCCACACATTTGGTGGTGCTAATATGGCGGCCACCATTTACACCCGCTGTCTAGTTGCCGGTAACTGGGCCGCACAAGGCAACAACTCTCGCCGCGTTTGACTGCTCTAATGAAAGGTCCGTACATTTAATAAACCTACAGTTTAGCCCCGACACGCGTTCAGCTATTTAAACAATAAAATTGTAAGTGAACATATTGAGTGTTATTTTTCAACACAATGGTCAAATACTGCTACTAGAGATAAAAGATTCATTTATGAACATATTAGTCAAGTGAAGGGATGAGTCCAGCTGGTTTTCTTCCAATTATGGAGGAAGGGGTTGTTCAAGTAGCTCAAGACGCTGTTTAAGCTAATTTTGCAGCCTAGTCATACCTTGAGATTATCTTTATTAGATTATAAGGATAGATTATCTTTATTATTGAGATTATACCTAATTTGCTCTCATATCCACCCGTCCTCTCGCATAGCACATCGCATTTTGACCTCTAAATCTCATGAAGGAAAAAACTAAAGTACCTACAGCCTATCCCTCGAGAGGATAGGCTGCTTTCACACCACCCATCCCTGCCGTACATATCGACCTGAAGCAATCACTTGTGCCCCCCGTCAGCCTGGCCTCCATGATAGGACGGTTGAGTCTAGAGATGCAGCGTCAGCTGGTAAGGACGGTGATGGTAACCATAGTAACGCCTCGCGCTTCTATTTACATTCATCCCAACGGCACCTATGTGGAGCAGACACCCGTGAGGAACAGGGAGGGGGGAGAGGAACAGGGAGGGAAAGGAAGAGGGAGGGAGGGAAAGGAAGAGGGAGGGAGGGAAAGGAAGAGGGAGGGAGGGAAAGGAAGAGGGAGGGAGGGAAAGGAAGAGGGAGGGAGGGAAAGGAAGAGGGAGGGAGGGAAAGGAAGAGGGAGGGAGGGAAAGGAAGAGGGAGGGAGGGAAAGGAAGAGGGAGGGGGAAGAGGGAGGGAAAGGAACAGGGAGAGGGAGGGAGGGAAAGGAACAGGGAGGGGGGGAGAGGAACAGGGAGGGGAAAAGAATTCGAGACTACGAGAAGGTGGGTGGAGAGAGCAAATGATTTTCATCCCACGATGGCAGTAACATCGAAAATCACACTCCATACGAGTGGCTCCGCCGCGGCAAACCAGCCTTTGCGGCGGCAGGTCACGCCATAGCGAAAATCTTTGGTGCTACTCTCATCGCAACAATTATAGTTTAATACTTTTTAAAATGATTTTAGTAGCATAATCGAAAAGTGTATTCACGTTAACAGTTACGAAGCCGTATCCATTTAGAACTAATGAATTTAAATGTTTACAGTAAAATAGGATTCTGTTCTGTATCAACTAACGCATATTCAATGTCATGCACTTTTATATTACATTCGGTAAATTCTCTAAATTATGACCCTGCTTATGTGATAATAAAAAATGTTTAACATTTTCTATGGTAAATTACAAGGACAACCTCAAGCCTGAAGCTCTTTTGGTAACCATGAAAATCAATGCATTTTGGAACGAATGCATACCCGAGGATTTTCCTATCCTGGCGGCCTTGCCTGGGTCCTGGCCTCCCTGGACCCTCACAACCAGTATAGTCTCGCAACTTCTGCAGGATAGTCTCTCCTCTTTAAGGCTTTTTTTTTACCTTTGTCTTATTTCGTGTGACACTGCCGTTTTGAATCATATTAGCCCATATAATTTTATTTACACACTATGAACGATAACACCTGCTCATTTTAGAATATATATAATTTCCAGCAGGTAGCAATGTTAAAAATTTAAAAACGTTGTGCTAAGGTCAATATTTTCCAGCATGTGGGGTTGAGTGTTTTATGGGGCCTTGGCAACTGCCCTGATTTATGTAGCCAAAGTACGGATTACATTATCTAATTTTATCTTAAGCATACTATGAAGTGGCTTCGGTTATCAACCAGTTAACGCTCCATCCCCTCCAACTACCGCCACCAAGACCTTAACCCAAATTAGTTGGATCACTCCAGTTGAACCTCTGAGTACGCCACACTCCAGTCTGCCCTTATAGACGCTGCTAGTCCACCAACCTTCACGCTACACACGCTACAATCTATCTGGCCTTTGGTAGTCTCACTCATACGCTCCATAATTCTGGCGCCTGCACCATTACCCAAATGTGGGCCATTTTTCTCAGACCTCTTACCCTTCGGTCCATTTGCGTATAAATTAACGAAATAAAAGAGTTTCAGGCAGCTTTATTCCGGAACTAAACCCACCGAAATCCTCTTTCCTAAACTTTTACCTATAACCTGTTTCGGGATATGTACTACTACCACAGCTGTGCCGAAGGCAGGGCTTTAAAAACACTTCTGGGCCTTTTGAGCAGCCACGAACATACATAATCCTATTTGATGATGGTTCGGCGTTCACTTAATCCAGAGACCAAGTTTCTTCTTGTTCATGGTCTGACTTTTCTTCAAAATCTACACACACACACACACACACACCAAGACGACGTCGTCCTCCCACCCCAGCCCCCCAGGAGAGCAACAGCAGCGGGACCCGACAGACATTCCGCCAATCGATGTCATCAAACCCATAGCAGTCTAATAGCGCGAGGCCAGATATTGGTGACCCTCGTTCAAAGCGAGTGTAGTGCCAATCAGGTAGAGTATTGGTACACAATGTGAGTAATGAGAGCAGCGACGGCTGTTCATATATTTTTTGTTGATAAATAACACTTGTGGGCTCCAAACCTAATCATAAAAACGTAATTGAACATTCTCATCGGCGCACATGTACACGCCAAAATTACTCTGTTATCCATATTACATCTTCCTCTAGTCCACCTAGTGGAACTATATGCAGGCGATGAGAAGATCGACTTGAGAATGATCCAGGACGGACCGAAACGTCGTCGTCCCTTCACCTTAGCAGGTTTATTAGGCATGATTTGCATCCCTAAAATACATGGTTATCTTAAATCCACAAGGGCCGTGATGAGGGTTCGAACCTACGCCCGAGAGGATCCCAGACGCGCCTTAATCGACTGTGCTACGACATGGTAAAAATTCCTCTGACGTAGGTTAGAACCCTCATCACGACCCTTGTGGATTTGTTCGTTTGTTCCATCACGCTATTGTATCTGTACACGGTTATCTTTTTTTTACTCACCTAATTTTAACAATGTGCAACTAGTATTTGTCATACTATTCTTGTAAAGTACTTTACGGGGAAATGGATGGATGTCGGTGACATCTGTAGTTCAATACCTCCCAAATTTCGTTTACAATGGTACCAAATTTGCTGTCTTTCCAGCGACTGTGTAACTCGCCCCTCCTCGGTAATGTCATTCACCGACGATACACCCCCATCTTCCCTCCACTGTGATGCTTCCAAGGCCATATTCTGCTTCTTGTTAAGAGTATTGCCTTACAGGAGGCCTGGTCGAGGACCGGGTCGGGGGGATACTAAACCACAAAATCATCACAAGGTAACCACAAGGTAAGGTAAGTATGGCACGCAGTTACTCCAGTGTGTTAAGTTTGTGATACCCTTCTGAATGGTGTCAAAAGGTATTTCTGGCAATCCAGGAAGATAAATGACTTCCTTTCTGAACCCGTATTGCAACCATCACAAAAACCTGCCCAATAGCCTCCACCAGATTAATTGATCTAGGATCTTGCAGGGTATAACATGTCAACAATAGGGATCCCCAGGTTGAATACGAACTATCCAAAATCCGGCGGCAACAATAAAATAAAAAATATCTAAATATCATTGACACCACAACTGCGTTACCGGTGGAATGGGTGTGGGGGAACCATCAGTGTGCGCGAGTGTACTTCCTCCTCCCTATCCACTCCCCACCCCCCTTTTAGTCATCGAGGGGGTTTGTTCAGTTGAACTGCATTCTTTAACATTGGGGGGAGACTGCGTAGTTGACCAGACCACACACTAGAAGGTGAAGGGACGAAGACGTTTCGGTCCGTCCTGGACCACTCTCAAGTCGATTGTGATGATGAAGTAGATGCAGGCAATAAGTAGACCAACTGCATAGTTGTCATGTATTCAACACACTGTACCTAGGACGTAGGCTTATATTATGAGGCAGAAACTTATATTATGAGGCAGTTATTTTGCTCGTTTATATCCGTTCGATACCTCTCAGATAGAGGTACTCGGGTTCTAGTCCAACCACGTGCATATTTTTTAGTATCAAATACATTTTATGTAATTGTGTGTGTACCAGAGAGGCGAAGGAAATAGTCTTAAGGAAAGATCTAGACGATTTTAATGTTGAATCAAAATTATAAAACGGACGAGGCGAACCTAGAGGAAGGGTAGGAGGGGTGGCGAGGGAGGAGAGGGGAGGAGTGTCGTGGAAGCCATAACAAGAGGGAGTGTGGCGAGAAAGCGCGAGGGAGAGCCGGGAAGGGGAGAGCCGGGGGGGGAGGGGAGGGTTGTTGATTCGTGAGGGCTGGGATCGATACCGCGGGACGGCTCCGAGAGGTGCAGGATCAACTGATGCTGACCCGCCATCAGCCTCGCCATCAACGCCTCCCACTGGTATAAAAGTTGTCCACACCACCACAATACCCTCAACCTGACACCATTACTGACAAACGCCATAAAATACCTGACAGCAACACTTGCACAACCAGCTCCAAACCACATTGAGCACAGCCTCGTCATTATTCGCCTCCTACCACCCTTTCAAGAACTTGTGTCTACACCCATCGCACACTATCTTCCACTACCCGAAGTCATGATCATGACGAACATTACACAATCAAGACACCAAATTCTACAATTAATTTTTTTAAGGTCAAACATTTAAACTAGAGAGATATGGATCGTAGTCGACCAAGGAGGCATACCCCCCTCCTGAACATTAATATTACAGTATGAATATATAAAGCGAGAGAGATGCCCATCCCCTAGAGATCTGGAGCACATTACGATACATGAAGACAAAATCATCCAAGGTATCCATAGCCTAACTAGCTTGCATTCACTCGCCTTCGTTCACATTTCCTTAGCCTGGGAGATCAGCAACACCAAGCTAAACAAGCAGCAGTCTGAGTAGCGGCAGCAGCTGGAGTAGTAGCGGCGGCAGCAGCAGCTACCGAAAGCTAGGTGGTAATGCTGTAAACTTGCCCCATCTCCACTCAGCTCACCACCAGCCTCATCATCTCCCACATTATCAACATCTCTCCGGCACACACACCTCCCACTCCGTACACAATGGCGGTCATTCAATCTTGACGCCACAGGCAGTGAGCCACGAGGAATGGCGGTTTATTTTTGCTCCCGGGTGACGTTGATTTACTTTTATAACGCCTCGCACACGTAGCCTTGTTACCTACGTCTACACTATCGCATTCCTGCAATCTTAAAGAATACACAATCTATAATGACACTTTCAAAATACGCTGCGCGAAATATCTAGCATTTATCAATAAAAATAAATAAGTCCTGCAAAAAGCCCCGCGTTTCCAAAGAGTGAAGAGCCCTTAGAAAGATCAGTATGAACAAAGAAGGGGAATGAATACTCAGTATTGTATAGTGTAGACCATCGCTGGCAGGCGTAACGGGTAACTCGCCTGTCCCTTTACTAGAGCATACTCTAGCTAGAGGGGGTGGGATGGACATTACAACGACTGAGGAACCAACTACGCGAGACCAGACCTAGGATAACAGCCCTTCGTGAAGCCCACACCGTAAGAAGCACAAAAGGAACAAAACGGTACAGAGGTTTACAACGATACTTGGGAAGGAAGAACGAAGAAAAACTGTTGAACCTAATCACACTAAGACGCGACACGAGGAATAATTGGGATAATATATTTGTTACAACAGAATGATTAATAATAATAATAACCAGATTTCAGGACCACCTTATCTTGAGATGATTTTGGGGCTTTTAGTGTCCCCGCGGCCTGGTCCTGGACCAGGGGCCAGATTCACGAAAGCACTTACGCAAGTACTTACGAACGTGTACATCTTTCCTCAATCTTTGACGGCTTTGGTTACATTTATTAAACAGTTTACAAGCATGAAAACTTCCCAATCAACTGTTGTTATTGTTATAAACAGCCTCCTGGTGCTTCCGAGCTCATTAACTGTTTAATAATTGGAAACAAAGCCGCCAAAGATTGAGAAAAGATATACAGGTTCGTAAGTGTTTGCCTAAGTGCTTTCGTGAATCTGGCCCCCGGCCTCCACTCCCAGGAAGCAGCCCGTGACAGCTGACTAACTCTCAAGTACCTATTTTACTGTTATGTAACAGGGACATAGGGCGAATGAAACTCTGCCCATTGTTTCTCGCCGGCGCCCGGGATCGAACCCGGGACCACGAGTCTAGCGTGCTGTCCACTCGACCGACCGCCTCCCCGGCATCTAATTACAATGACAATTTAAAGGCCAGGAAAACCTAAATCGGGAGTTGTTGCAAGAGCGGCTGAAAACATAGGGGGGGGGGTCCAAGAGCTGAATCTCCTGCTTCCCCCCCCCCCTAGTTTCTCTCACGCACACCTACCTCATAAATATGCTTTCTACTTAGCCTTTATATCCCGAGGAGTAAAGAGCCGAATAGATGGAGGGAAGGAGAGGGGAGAACACACAATGAGCTGGGGTCGAGAAAGTCAAATATGCACTTACAACCCAACAAAGCCAGCCCGTGTTACAGCACACGTCGTTGGCGGCTCATATCTGCTGCTGCATCCACACTTATCACCTTGGTCCATGGCGGCTCTGTCTCACTCGGGCATAATTATAACAGACCAGATGAACGCCCCAAAACACCATTTATCAACCAGCTATAGGTATGAAAGGTTCTAAAGCATACAAATACTAAGGGTACAACACTGGACAGAAAAGACACGAGGGTTTCATGCCAGCAGTTGGCGGGCGAGAAACACGACCCTTACCACTCCCACCTTCTCCCCTCCCATAAGGTCAGTGTTCGACGCCAATACATGGTGGTGTGAAGCGCACGCGCAACCTCCGCACTTTTATACTCGTGTCCAGCAGGGGAAGGAAGGAAGGCACACAGTGTGGGCAGCACACGTATCTCAAGACCCCTGGGACGTGTGCAGCCCTCAACCTAATTACCTACTTGCCTCCTGGGCCCCACTACAGCACCACCTCCAGCATCTTGAGCTAATACTGCTGCTGCTGCTGCTCCAACGTTTCTCATCTTCACGACCTACCTACTTGCCCAACAACTTGCGAACACCTGTATTACACTCCTCGTTTGCTCTAAATAAAAATGGTTGAGATGTATCTTGTATAAACATTCCCAACCAATCTTAACCTAACGCGGCACAAATTTAAACCAAATGGGGGTTAGCGGAGACAGAGGAGGAATACTACGCGGGGTTGGTGGGTAGGGGCCAATAGCAGAAGGGTTGAGAGGGCGTGAAACAAGGCAGACCAGAGATGGAGGAAGGGTCTAGGAAGACCAGGACTTTGAGGCTAGGCAACTGAGGAAGCCGTGCCGCCACAGGCTGTGAGGTATACGAGCCCATAAACCCTACGGCCACTCCAAACACCCACAATATTGTTCTCCTCCACATTCCTTTTCCTTTTATACTCTACCAATGTATGACAAAAGGATGAAATGTGGAGGATGAACAAGAGGCGGCAATAACATGCACGACCTAACTAATGTCAAAATCAAACTTTCAGTTGTATAAAGGAATTTCCCGGGCCATCACACATCACAGGAGAGATGGTGGGAGGGTGGAGAAGGTTAGGGTAAGGGGGATCGACGGGAGCTTACCTAACAGGCTACCTACAACTTAGTCCAACTGACTTGGCTGAACTTTCCATTCGGTTAAATCTAGCTTCAAAATTTGAGGATGGAGAAGTCATTCACTATTTAATTTGCTCGTCCAGCTTTTATCTATGTCCTCTTGCTCTGCATTCTTTTTATTAACACATTTAGGTACATCTGCATTTGTGCAGCTACCCTAGACGTTATGAAGGGGAGTACAGTGTATTAAAGCTAAGCTAGAATTGCGAGGGCTCTGCTCTCAATTTTTAAGGAGGCTGTCCTTGACCGATTTGTCTATTCTCATTAACTTTTATACAGTGATTATATCCCTAATATTTATGATCTAAGATTGAGGTTTAATTCCTTAAGCTTTGTAGGCTAGGCCTTCGTCTCAGCACAAATCTTCCTGAAAAGCTCTGTAGTTTCTCCATTTTGATCATGAGGCGTATGAGGAGCTGATTCAAGGTCGTTGCAATTCCAGTTTCCATCTTACAGAAGCTGCATATATTGCCATAAGAGCCCTTTACCTGTAATTTTATGAAGGACCACCTCGACAAAGCGTCAGAAATGGCAGAAAAAACTAGCTATTGTAGAAAAAACCCTTACCTGAAACCGACCCTTTATTTTCCGACATCCAAGTATAGCAACAGTTCAGCTTGAACACATGGCTTTTATGAGATATATGATCAAATTATTTTTAACGAGGAAAACAAGTCTACCCAGCCTTAATTTCTTTTCGTTTGGTAACCTGTCCCCTCCAAATCCATGTTGCCCTTCCGTTATGAAGCTTAAACTGTCTAGATGCAAGCTATGTTGGGGGTTGTGGGACGGGGATGCAAGAGATGGGGGGGGGGGAGGAAATGTAAGTAGTGTGGGGGGGGATGTGTGGTGGAAAGGATTGTGGCGGTGGTTGTGTGTGATGGAAGTGGGGTGGTAATGGGGAGAGGGTTATCAAGAGTGATGGAGGAGAGAGTGAGATGACTGGTGGTTGTTGCCGGAGGAAGATGGGCGGTTGATTGGGGAGGCTGTTAACAGGGGGAAGATTGGCTGTTTACAAAAGTGCGCATGGGGGGGGGGGGGCGTGGTTGAAGCTACAGTGGTGCAAACTGAGCGAAACACCATGCATAAGCAGTGGTGTTATCAATGCAACTAAAGCATGACGTGGCAAAGAGCACAACTCCACCCTCATGTTACGTCAACAGCACAAGCTTGCTGATAACTCGAGCCTCATCCTACCCCACACCTGTAACACTAACACAACACCTGCTAGGGACATTGCCGAAACGCACGCCATAACCTGCCTCCCGTCACCAGGTGACGCGTGGAATGCAAGGACAAATAACCACGTTAACTGGCAGTACTGGGGCCAGAGAACACAAAGACACCTCAATAATATATAAGAGGCGTGAGGAGAGGCGCTAGCCCGAGGCAGACAACACTGGCAGCTTGGCAAGTAATTAGTCAGTAGAACAATTTAGCGCCAAGCCGCACTCTGGTACAACCATCTCTGATCACAACTAAACCAACACTGCCCTAACAGAAACAATGCTCTGATAATCTCTTACCAAATCTAGAGCTACAATTCAACTGACAAGTCTTACACCCTTGAAAATAAAGGCAAGTAATTAAATGTTAACGAGTTTCACCTTTAGTCACAAGTAATAAAAAAATAGCTATACGATATAATAAATTTAAAATCTCACCCAGTAAAGAAGGGGGAAGACAGGAAGGGGAATGGAGCACCAGGAAGGGTGAACATCAGGGGAAGGGGGCGGGGGAGGAAAAAAAGAGCACCGAGTAGAAGAGTAGGGGATGAGGAGAGCATCAGGGGGAGGAGGAGGGGATGAGGAGAGCATCAGGGGGAGGAGGAGGGGATGAGGAGAGCATCAGGGGGAGGAGGAGGGGATGAGGAGAGCATCAGGGGGAGGAGGAGGGGATGAGGAGAGCATCAGGGGGAGGAGGAGGGGGTGAGGAGAGCATCAGGGGGAGGAGGAGGGGGTGAGGAGAGCATCAGGGGGAGGAGGAGGGGGTGAGGAGAGCATCAGGGGGAGGAGGAGGAGGGGGTGAGGAGAGCATCAGGGGGAGGAGGAGGGGATGAGGAGAGCATCAGGGGGAGGAGGAGGGGATGAGGAGAGCATCAGGGGGAGGAGGAGGGGGTGAGGAGAGCATCAGGGGGAGGAGGAGGGGATGAGGAGAGCATCAGGGGGAGGAGGAGGGGATGAGGAGAGCATCAGGGGGAGGAGGAGGGGATGAGGAGAGCATCAGGGGGAGGAGGAGGGGATGAGGAGAGCATCAGGGGGAGGAGGAGGGGGTGAGGAGAGCATCAGGGGGAGGAGGAGGGGGTGAGGAGAGCATCAGGGGGAGGAGGGGATGAGGAGAGCATCAGGGGGAGGAGGAGGGGCAGAATAGAGCATCAGGGGTGTGGGGGGGGGGGAAGGTAGTGGAAGAGGGGGCGTGGGAACAAGTGCAGAGGAACGGGAGAGGGCTGGAGGCCAGAATGGGGGTGGTTGACGTGGAGTGGTAGCGAGGGTGGCTATAGAGGCGTCAGACGCGGGAGGCTGTGCCTTGTGGTAGTCTGGTTATGCAAGAGGGTTGCCGCCAGTGTATTTTGCTTCCTAGATAGTTTGTCACGGGAGCACCCAACAATAATGTTATCTTTGTGCTAGCGTCGCCCAGCATATTTGTCAGCCACTTCCGCTTCACACGACATAAGGGTAAACACGTCGCCATTTGCCTCGTCAAGCAGTGGCCAGCTGACAGGAATAGTTTTACCCTTACAAACATTTTAACCATACCGGCACCAGCACGCAACGTCGCGCTTAACAATACAATTTTACAGCACGGGTAACCTTATGACATTCTAAAAAAAAATGAAGACAGTTTAACAAGTTAGGACTAAGTAATAAAAGAGAACAGTATCGCAAGTCCTCCCACACACAATAAATCCCTGAACTATATGTTTAACTGATCTCTAACCCTGTCCATGGAGGACAGAAGAAAATGTATTTATGCTGTTTAGCATTGTAAATGCCACGTCTGTGGTAGAGAAAAAAAACTAATCCTATGTGGCTGATAGCTACAGAAGCAGGGATGGTACGAGCTAGGAGCGTACAATCGCACGTGAAGGAGATGTATACATGTATATATCTGCTGTTTAGCCACAGATGTATCATTCGTTTAGCCTCAACGAATGGAAAGTGATGCACTAAAACGATCGAAACTAATCTATACACCGAGCATAGAAAACGTGACCGAGTCGCTATGATTCATAAATACCCTTTTGTTTGCTGAGGATTTTGACGTCAACATGCAGTGTACCAAGTGAGGACGGGTTGCCCTGTTACTATCGCGCCAGCCCCACACACTGCGCGCCATCTTCCCTCCCAGGTACCCCTAAGAGTTATAGCCCTTGAGCACCCTCCTCCCATCCCCAACGTTGAACTTTCCCTGTGCGACTGGTGTTTACATCAGTGTTGATTGATGAGGGATCGAGAGGACCCTTACCCACCAGCTAATGTATACAGTACTGTGTAGAGCCTCTACAGCTGCACCCATTGCTGTTTCCATCATCACATAACTAAAAACTAAATCGTTTTAACACTAAACAGCTGCTGTTCGCCCACGCCCAACTTACCTACTAAAGACACGTTTGGTATCTAAATAAATATTTTATTTTAAAAAGGACACAAAACGCTAGCTCCGGGATCAGGATTATCAAGAACTTGTCCGCGCCTATGAAACACCTATATCATACCTCGACCATGACGGCTCAGTCTTTATTTACTAAACAGCTGGAAACGCTGCGAGGTCGTTCTCATCCCGAGGTTATTAATGTTGATAACCTCACTGCTCTTCGGAACTCAAAACTGTTTAATAAATACATACTACGGTGTCATAGTTGAGGAAAGATGCACTGGTTTCTTAAGTGGTCACGCAAGTTACTTCATGAATCCTCCTCTAGGAATGCTCCAATTACCAATAAATTGATTGCAGTTCACATATTTCTCTAAAATTTAGGTATTCTGTACTTCTCATAAATTACTTTCTACTTAAAACAAACCGCTCTACAAATACACAAATACTTAAATGAACCATGAACACAAATACACAAATACTTAAATGAACCATGAACACGGCACTTGCTGGTATGACGAACTCTGAACATCTAAATTGTCTCTACAGCAGGCAAACAGCTCTGCAGAACCTGTTCAACTAGTTCGTCGAATTCTACACCCACGCCCCTAGGTCTCCTAAAACTTAATTAATGGCGGTCACCATTCTTCTGCAACCTTACACACACACACGATGAACAACCCAGCGGGTTTTCTTCCTATTGGGGAGTGTTGTACATGCTGCTATGGCGGTATGTCCACTCAAGATGAGTGGCGCTGCCCAATAAACTCGCTCCTCTGGGCAAAATTTAAATTTACACACACACACTCCCATCCCCCCCCCAGATAGGTAAAGGCACCCCCCCCCCCAAGTAGTACACGAGTTTTACTAAATACATATTTTATTTACCCTAACCCGCATTTCTTTAAGGTTTGATAGTGATCAGCAAATTACAGCGTGGCCTCGAGCGATGGGTAGTGTCGAGCGAAGGCAACACCATGAGCAGTTACCAGGGCTGTCTCACTCCCCCACGTACCCGCCGCCAAGGCCATCTCCACGGTCTGCCAACCACCTCAGTCGCCACCAGTCCCGACTCCTTAACCAGTTAAGGCCTGCCCTGCACTTATTCCCGCACCACACCCACAATTGCATCTGCAACTTGCAAAGACGGCAGCGTCGCACACTACACGAGCGCGCCAAGCTAGCACCTAACGTCTTGTTAAAAGAATATATCAAATTGGTTCCCATGTCCAACACAATAACCCTCTTGGCTGGACTACTACCGCGTGTGCTCTGCCACCTTCCACGCCCGAACACCGTGTTACACCTTACATTAACTCATTTCGTGTACCAGTGGGGGTACTGACGAGGGGAGGCCGGTGTCAGCAGCGAACATGAGCAGTGTATGGTGGCGGGTAGGTCAGAGTGACTGGAACGGTGCCAGGTGAACGCCGCCCCACCAACCAAACCACACCACCGCCTTAATCCCAATTAAGTTCCTTTAGTTTCTCACTCTTCAGTCAGTAAAACAAAAAATAAAAGGGCCAAGCTTCAGGGGTGGATTAAGACCACGGCATCTCCGCTGGATTAACGTACCGAACTCCCAACCACTTTTTAAAAGACTATACCAACCGGATTAAACAAATGATACGATTGTTACGTCAAGTGCGCACATCACAGGGAAAGACCGCGAGGACGCACATCCCAGGGAGAGGCCACGGAGGGCGCACATGCCAGGGAGAGCGAGTGCACTCAGCTTGGTGCATGGAATACCATGCACCAAACGAGGATGGTTTCCCATGCGTACACCATACGCCAGGGAAGGCGTTACTAATACCTTTACACCTAGTTACCTCTACCTCCTGAATTTAAATCACCACCACCACCTGTCCACAGCACCACCCGCTCAGGAATCTGCACAGCACTTGCTTGACAGTTGAGAGGCGGGACTAAATAGAGCACAATCCCCCACAAACACAACTAGGTGAGCACCGCCTACACACCACCAGCCTCTTGACAACTTTACAGCTCCCAGAAGCCAGGAACGCCTAGAAGCCATCTCTATAAACCCGGAGCAGCAACTTGATAAGACAATAAAAGTATCTCCCTGACATGCGTCGACAAACTCGCGAGCTTCACGCCCACCAACAAACCCATCAGAATATAAAAAAAAAAAAAAAAAAAAAAAAAAAACTTCACCGTGGGTTATTAAATTTTCTTCTTGTCAAGTCAGCCTCACTCGCCCGCTGTAATATACTGAGCATGTTGAACGAACCTAATTAAGTATACAAACGTACATCAAGTCATAACGAGGCGCCGCAGAAACGGTCAAGTACACATGGACAAGCTGGAGAAACCATTACGTGGAGAACAAAGGCTCGGTAGCAGCTGTATAACCAGTCGGGAGGCAGAGCAATGTGATGCAAGGACCCGCAGGACGACAATGATGGCTGCGGCCAACAGGTGCAGATATCCGGGAAGGGGGATCAGACGAGCTGGATATGACGGATCTTCCCCCGCTGCTACCCCTCACACCAAAGCCTGAACACGGCCCACCCACGACACGCCATGGAACAAAAACCTAAGCAACAATCCAACACATCTCGCTGAATGATAATCCCTTTACCAAAAGCTGTTGCAAAGACAATTATAATTGACAATACATCTAGTGCAACGTATGTCAGTGTACAAGAGGCAGGATTTAGGATCGAGAAGGACAACAAGTTGATACAGCCGTGTATCAACTATCAAATAGGTTGATACACACACACTTCCATGTAAACACAACGAACTTGTGTTGTGGGGGTCAAGCACGCCCCGCGCTCCAACGTATTGATCAGCCTTCCCCCGCCTGCCTATCACGGGGGCGACAATGCTGAGGTGAGGCGCAAACGGCGAGTTATGACAGCACTCGGCGGGGTGGGGGGTGGGGGGACGAATGTTGGGACCACCGGGAGAGGGGGGGGGGCGAATGTTGGAGCATGTGAAGGGGGGGGGGGGGTGAGCGCAGACAGACCAAGAGAAGGCCACATGCACGGACAAATAAGTTAATATAAGCGTGGGAGGCGAATGTCAACGAAAAATACTTATATGTTAAGTTCAGAATAATGTCAAAGTGTCGTGGCATTGGCGTGTGCGCAGGTAGAGTGGTGGTAGGAGGCACTCAAGGATAATTAGTCTCCAATCCACAAACACGGGAGGCGGGCTGTTAAAGCAGCGGGACGGGAAGAAGAAACAGGAGGCTTGGGGGAAGGGAAGGGAAGGAAGGAGAAAGCGTTAACTCTCAAATGTACCAAAGTAAGATGCTAAACAAACCAGCATTTTACTGGTGAGTGTCCCTAATGGCCGTGCTGGAGTTAACTCCTTCAAAGCTCCCTGCCGAAAAGCAATTATGGCAGGTAATCAGCTGAAGACCAGGGGGAGGATCTAACAATGAGCCACTAATGGAGTTGCCATAGCAACCTATCAAGAACAGCTTTCACAGAGATTACAACTATTAACTCATGGCGAGGCAGCTCTAATATACTAAAATCTGAAAAATGCAGCAGCATCAGTCCCACATACCGTGCTAATTAACTATTAACAATGCAAATTTTAAACTGAATTTAAGCGCTTATTAATTAAATACACTAACAAGCATTCTGGCACGTGTTCCAAATGAGCTTGCAAATGTGCAATACAATTTGCCAATAAAAAAGCATGCCGGCTTCCGGACACATGGGGAAAGGGGGGGGGGTGTTTCAACTGAATCTGCGACAAACATTAACCTACTCACGAATAATATTTTCCACGTTGGGGGAAATGCGTAACTAAATGTTTTTACACTGCTTCAAGCTGTCGTAACACCACGTTTCAATTTTTTGCGACAAGGCTCGTTCCTTCCGCTATGTCTGGTACCAGTAACGCTGGCGGGTCATTATAATGAAACTAAAGCATAGGTCCCTTCCACCATATTATAATTGGAAACAAAGTTTAGGCAAGTTGGCACGTCAGGAGGGGGGGGGGGGGCAGACTTATAAGGTGACAACTTGATCGTATGGTCATAGAACATACCCTTGCCCGCACAACACCCATTGTAAATCGGACTGTGGCTGGGTAAGAATTCAGTGTTTATGACACACAGAGATCACACTAACGTGATGCATCAAATGGACAAATCCATAAGGGCCGTGACGAGGATTTGAACCTGCGTCCGGGAGCATCCTAGACACTGTCTTAATCGACTGAGATACGACAGGGTAAAAAGTAGCTCAGTCGATTAAGGCAGTGTCTAGGATGCTCCCGGACGCAGGTTCGAATCCTCGTCACGGATTCAATACTGTCACTACGACCGGGTGGGACTCTGGTGGGACTCTGGTGGACGGCAAGTGCCAGCAGCCAGCAATACTCTACACCAACCACATCCTGCTGGATGCCACATTACAGTTCGAGTTTACCTTAACCCTAACAAATCCTATGAATGTTAACTTTTACCGTTGTAAAATAGACACGAGAAGCGCATATGCGAAATGCTGTCACCGATACAAGAATCATTCAGTGATAATATATCCTGCGTTTTAGGTAGACTGAAAATTGTTAAATACAATAATGGTCAATAAAGCACCGTCCAGACAAGTTATTCTTCAGACGACTTATTTCAGTAGTACAAGAGATTGAGCGCAGTTTCGTAGTCAGTTTTAAAGTAAATCCATTTAAATCACTTATCTATCAAAATATTTATCTTCAATATTGTACGAAACTTCAATATTTAAAAGCACTATAAAACATTCCTCAGTTTCCCAATTACTCAAAGATCAGCATTTACCTTTAATGTTAAGGCACTTCATGACAAATTTGTATTTGAATAAACTTACCCTACCTTACATCGCAGACACACTAAGCTGGTCCGGTAGTACAGAATGGTCAACAAATCCACACTCAAGTGCATACTAACTACAAGTGGCGCATAACGCAACAAATAGAAATAATTACCAAGGAACTGCACTTCCACGATAACCGTTCATCACTCACACCCTTACGTGACCAAGATTATGTATACAGCAAAGATGGCTACTGCTGGTGACAGCTACGTCTTGTGGTTACTTGACAAGGCTGGAGTTGGTCGACCAGCTCTCTCTCAGTGGTTCCGGCGAAGACTAAGACTGCCATAAATTAAGTCCACCCACCTTGCTTGCTTGCTTATTAATTATGCGACTGTCAACGTTCTCCCACCACCAGACGTCCCCAACAGCTACATGGTGATACTCACTTTCGCATCGACGTTATAATCAGGGCAGAAATAATCATTTTCAGAATAATAGTCTACGTAGCTCTGAAATGAAAGACGTAGAACATTATCTACCTGATCATACGGACGCACGATATGGCTTTGTCTGTATAAACATATTTCATCATGCATAATCAGGATTACATGTTTTTAACATTTAGTACACAACTAAACAACGTTTCAGCACATGCTTAAGTTTATAACCCCTACTGACAGAACTGGAGCTAAACCCTACACCACACCGCCCTCATCACACCCCTACCGTCAAGCCAAGATATTCACGCTACAGTGCACTCGCTTCAAACTCTCGCCAAGACCACAAGCGTCACATGCCTGCCACCGCCAACACACTTAGGAAATACTCGCCCATACTGTAACTGACGCTAACGGACCGTAAATTACCGCTGACCACGCGACACTACGTAAAAGTATTCTATTGCTGGGATGGGACACGTGTCGCTAGCGCCAGCCGACCCCTTAAACACAAGCACGAGCAGGGAAATAAAAAATGAATTCCTCGTGAGGTTAAACATTTCAAGCAAATTACAATATATACGGAGTAGTTAATTTCTTAAACCGCCAATGAGCTGCACATTAGATTTCAAACTGTTCAGTCTTCTTTAAGATTAGCTAACCCGTCTAAAATAAATCACGATCAAAGCAATCGAATCTCCGCCAAAATCTTTGAGCAGTTGTGGAATTCTACTCTCGCCTTTAACCAGTTAGTGGGTCAATGTGACCAGCTAGAGATCTCGGCGAAACTAACATTACTGTCCAAGTGTTAAATCCAACCATCCTCTGCCCCCACGTTCCACCACAACTGTTCCTTCTGCCACATGACGCAACTTTTAAGAATCTCTTTCCATCGTCAGTCTATAAACGTATCTCCCCTGGCGAAAGTCCTCTGACTATCACAGTGTGCCGGAATCTTCAAGGAGTGCCGGACCAACCGGGCTGTGGTGGGTATGTAGGCCTGCGGGCCGCTCCAAGCAACAGCCTGGTGGACCAAACTCTCAAGTCAAGCCTGGCCTCGGGCCGGGCTTGGTGAGTAGACGAGGGCTTGGTGAGTTGAACTCCCAGAACTCCATCAAGCAGTGTACACAACCAACCCCGAGCGTGAGTGTACCTAGACGGGCAACACTAATATTAAACTAATCTGCGACTAAAAAAAAAAAATGTTGCCACTGAAGCTTTAGCAAAGAATCTTCTAGAAACGGCGAACCGGACGAGACAAATGGCTATGGCCGCTAAGAACTAATTGCTAAGAACTACGCAAGCCAAATATTCATATGAAATAAACAGCACGTGTAGCCATCACTGCTATTTAGCCCATGATTTGTTTGTTTATTAAAGTAAAAGGAAAGCAAGGTTATCTTGAGGTTATCTTGAGATGATTTCGGGGCTTTTAGTGTCCCCGCGGCTCGGTCCTCGACCAGGCCTCCACCCCCAGGAAGCAGCCCGTGACAGATGACTAACACCCAGGTACCTATTTTACTGCTAGGTAACAGGGGCATAGGGTGAAAGAAACTCTGCCCATTGTTTCTCGCCGGCGCCTGGAATCGAACCCAGGATCACAAGTCCCGCGTGCTGTCCGCTCGGCCGAGTGGCTCTCCCTGAGGTTGACCATTTCCTTAATGAAAATCCCCCACACAAGATGATTGTGCAGCAGCCCTGCTGTAGGAAAATCTTAGACAATGATTTACCATGGATTTAAGCAGGCACTTATGAAACCTGTACAGCAGAAATTATGGCAGCTTTGTTTACATTTATTACTTTGAAAAATAAATTTATTACACTGTTTATGAGCTCCGAAGCCCTACGAGCTTATTTACAACACTCCCCTTCGGCTGTGACGTTTCAAAGCTCAAAGTGGTAAATATAAACAAATGTGATATGATTAATGAAAGAGGTATGTGTTTCGTAAATGTCTGAGACTGGCTGGCCCGAAGCCAAGCAGTGACATAAGTGTCAAAACCGTCTATAGGTAACAAGTAAAACACAGCTGCAGGTGTAAGAAAATCTTTCCATTCCAAAAAGGTTACAAGAGTTAAGATGTCCCAGCCACAACATATTGTGGCGCAGCGCGCATAAAACAAGCCTCCCTGCTCCAAAACTTGCGTGACGCATGAGTGGACATTGTGGGGGCCGGAACAACACGCAGGGTGCGGACCCTAACCGCAGAAATTTTTTAAAAAGAAAAAAAACTAAGGGACGCGAGAGGGGAGGCTTGAGAATACAAGTACACGATAAAAAGAAACCCAAAAGCCGCATTAAAGAAGAGTAAAGACGACACGAAGCAGCAAGGTTAAACCTACACAATAATGGGTCTATGGACTAGCCAGTGTACGATTTCTTTTTAAACATTACAAATTCTCAAAACTTTATTTTCCAAACACCATATGGCAATTTTAGGATTAATACAATTTAAATTTACCAAAAATAGCTTAACACTGAAAAAGGGTTTCAATATTTTCTGTGTTAATTACACCTCGAGAGCAAGATTTACCTTTCTGTGTTCAAGAGTCATGGTCATTAGACTAAATGTGTCCATCTAAACCCTAACTGGAGAGTTGAGGATCTGCTGGCCTTCAGCGCTGCAAGGCTTAGGTAAGCAAATAAGCCTTCACTGAAACCAATAAACAAAGGAACACGGTGTGACACGTGCATTAAAGCAGACAAAAACAATTATTGTAAGCGTAAAAGCGATCAGAAGAGTAAACCGACAAATGTTAGAAGAACAAAGATCCAAAGAGGGGATGATCGTAAACAAGGCGACAGTTGTAAATGGGACAGTGAATTATTAGAGCAAACTGAAGGAAGAGGAAAGGCTAAACAAATTCCGGCCGTGGCTGTCCCAAGTGCTACGCTTGGCCACACCTGCCAGGCCGCCGCTGCCACCACACCCCTCCCCGTCACCGAGAAAAGTACCCAATCCAATTTCCTAATTACGACCAAAGCACTAATGGGACCAGAAAAATGCTAGACGTAAAATTATAACGAAAGGGTTTCTTAACACCAAAAGCACCTTACGTTGGAGCAGCAGTGATAACTGGAGGAGTTATCAGACATCCATCGCCATCGACAAGATTCCTGCCGACTATTTCGAGCCACGTAGAACAGTAGCAGCAGCGAGGACCACTAAGCCGGGAGAAAGCTTGGCAGTGGTCAGCGAAAACAATGATTGCTATCAAAACAGACTTTTACCCACCAGTGTTAAGATGGTGGAAGATGCCCTGCCTCGCTAACTAACGACAAACGAGGAAGAAGCAATTATCTCAAAGTTTTAGGATGCAAAATGTGGCAATGATAAATTGAGCTTATTACGGGCACCAAACTAGCACTAATGTAGTTGCCTGGAGAGGGTTTCGGGAGCTACTCCCAGGGCTCGCCTGGGGCCAGGCTCGTTACCAAATACTACATTCTCAACTGACCGTTACGAACTAGAGCGCCATATAATGAACAGTGATTTCCTCTTTACATATGTTTATCAATGATTGTAATACCGACCAATTATCCGCTCTCTTCACCCCGGCTCCTCGCGAACAAGCTACACGGAGCCCGGGATTTTTTTTTTCAATTCAACTACTCTGAACAAAAAGTTCCAAGTAGCACGGGACTTACTTTACGTCCACTACTTTGAACCCGTAGTGGACTTACCTGGCACAGAAGCAGGGTTGGTAACTGGGGGTGAGAGCCCAGGGAGGGGGAGGGGGGGATAATGGCTTTTCAGGGACAGGTTTAAAGCCGGGGAAGAGGGGGGGGGGGATTAACCTAACTCACTCCCCTCGTCTTCCTGTAACACCATACAACTTCCTACATCTCCCTCCTCGCAAGATGTGTTGCAAAGACACGATGGGGCTTAACACTACATCCTTACCAGTGTTTTTTAAACTTCACTTCTCACCCCGTCTCCTTATAACGACATTGAAGCCCACACTTCCCCGACCTCCCTCTGATAACTCCCCTCCATCACAAGCGTTTGCCGTGTTTGTACATTATCCCTCTCCGTTCCTTCCCCGCATCAAAGGATTTGACATTTTTAGACCTCAATTATCAGTATCACCTCTGGACCTAACAGTCCAGCAACCAGGAGGCCTGGTCGACGACCGGGCCGCTAAGCCCCGGAAGCACCTCAAGGTATCATTTTTATTTTTTATACAATGACAATTAGTGCATGCAAAAACCAAATACCCGAAGCATACTAGTGCAAAGTACTGTATAAAAACGTCCACAAATAATAAATTATAACCTAGAATTGAATGACCCCCTGCCTAAGCCTAACATCACTCACGTCCATTCCCTCCCACTGGTCTGTTGCTACTTCAAGTCACACTTTGAGGCGGTGCGGTGGGTTGGTGTGCTAGCAATCAACAGCCTTGGTTCAGGTCAATGACACGGGCCGTGTACACGACGTCCGGTGCGGCTTGGGTGGGTTCTGCCTTACGTCGTCTACTGTAAAAGCCAACACATCCAACTTCACTAAATGGTTAGCACAATGCAACTTACTTGGGACCATAACATTTCACTGTACTGTGTATGTATATACTTATATGACCAGATACAAAGGAAATATCATCAAACAAAATGTTTGTCTTCAAACTCCTAAGAAATATTTATAATTTCTACGACCTAAATTTAAAAACAGAATGATTTGTTAACCCTGGTAGGGGTTACCAATGTAGGCTCTCTAACCCACCAAACACCCGTTTTTATAAACGGGAGTGTAGGTGGGTTAGGGGACCTCCCCCTCTCTCGCAAGCACGGTACCTGACTGCCATTTAACGTCTACGCATGGCCATGAAACTAAGGATCCCTTCTTTATTAGTCAGCGTAGCCACAACTGACCCTCCCCACACCTTACTTTTCCCATACTCACTCCTCTACGCCCATTAACAGTCAAAGCCCAACCTATAAACCACGCCCACGTCTCTGCTTCCCCTTCCCCTCTACACAAACAAGCCGTCAAGTTCAACTGTTATGTTATATGTGTGAGAGTACAAGATACGTACTGTTATACGCAACTAACCGAGAAGCAAGGAACCACGAGTTACCATAGCTTCAGAATTAAATAGAACCAGATGGTAAGTTACCATGTATTCTCAATAGCACGAAGAAATTGTGGAAATTAATGACAAACATTACCACCTTGCTACAAGGAAAACTGGAGCTTTCTAAGATGACAAAAGTAACACAGGTACCCATGTTTAAGAACCGTGATGGACAAAAGACCAGGCGCGCGGCAACGTTGAATGATGACAGCAAGAGAACATGATGGCCGCTACATGTACATGCTGATGTATACATGCACACACGAGATGTACATACAAACACTATTTTGGTTCTTTAGTGTTAACTGTAAGAACTCTTGTATGCCATTAACGTCTGCTCGAAGGAACGAAAGTACTGCCACCGGCTCTAGGTATACCACGGACAGCTAATCTTATCGGCGTTCAGTGAATCTAAAGAAAATGTTAAGAAATCCACCTATCCACCCTGCTGGTACTCCCTAACTGAAATTCCAAGAGTTTGTATTATTTCCCTGCACAAGTTGTGACAGACCTTAACCAGACTTTCAACAGAGGCCTTAGATAAAATAGCAACCCCCCCCCCCCCCACCGTGTTCTCACGCAGCAGCAGCACCAAAACCGCTCTGGGGAAAAGGGCAAGACAGATGAAATATAAAGTCACCAGGAAAGGACGCAAATGAAACTAATTTACATGCAACATTTACCCGGTTAAACAAAACTAATGAGCCTACTTTACTCGCAGACTTTTTCCACCATCAAATTCAGCAGAACAAATAAGAAGATATATACACAAGCCTGTAGTTAATGTGTTTATTAAATACCTAGCTTTCTGCCCAGGTCCTTTGTGTACCTCTCCCCGGAATGTGATATGCCCCCCTTCCCCATTTCACTTTAATAAATAAGCCTTCACTTTAACAATCACATTCATAACGGTGGTTTTATAATGTCGTGAGTATCGTATAAATTCTTTAGCTGATGAACATATTTTAGTTTTCTACACTAAGCCACACCAGTACCTTTGGTTCAGTCACATTCAGCAAGCTAAAGCCATTTTAATATCACTACTAGAAACCCGCATTAAGAGCAGTTGGCGAATCCGTATAATGTACGTACAGTATTCCCAAAACAAAGTGCTACACACACACACACACACACACACACACAGTATCACATAACACGCCTGTAACTAGTCTCCGCAAAGGCCCGCCAGGTCAGTCTATCGCCAGCAAAGCGTAACCAACGAAACACGAAACCTCCCAGCATGTGTACGAATATATGACGAGGAATGAAGTGCACAGCCGAAATGTGAGGAGCAGAGTGAGCTACATGCCTATCGCCATGAACTATTTGCGGAAGGTGGGTATAGAACGGGATTAATGACGAGGGGTCAACATCCAGGTGGGTAGGTAGGTTTGGGGTGACTGCTCTCTCAAGGTTACCTGCTAATCCACCCCCACCCACCCACCCAACCCTCCGCCGCACCAGGTGGGGTGGCCCGGCGTAACAAAGAAAAAAGGACAATCACTGATCATGACTGATTTAACACTTCTAAAAATGATGCACAGCAAATACATTTCAAACCATTTAACAAACCACCATCTTCCTTTGTTTTACCCTCTGGAATTAGCATGGCACGTTCCACAACGCTGATTGGTGCAGCTTCCAACCCAATACATCCCGAGGGCAAGTGCTACAACTAACCTCGAGAAAATCTATCAAACGCCACATTAGCCTCGCGTTCTTCGGCGAGAGAATTTCATCAGTTTATATTTTACACAAAGGTCAGCAACAGCAATCAGTCCAATAAATTAGAACAGCCTGTTTTGCCAATACACTTTTATTTGACAACTGTAATGAGAATAAATGTAGCATGAAACATGGGAGTTCTCTGACGCTATTCACCCAAGGTCCATGCACGCGTCAAGAATAATACAATCAAGTTACTCAAACATGGCAATACATTACGCAAATTAAACAATTTTCACCGTGGCTAATCATCATGTAAATATACCTTGGCAGTCACATGTCTGGACACGAAAAAATGAATTGTAATATATAAATGAATGGCCACTGGGAATATTAGTATACAGGAAGTATCAGTATTCCTAGAGAGGCACAATATCCAAGTGAACCGTTCAGTCAACGATGAAAACCAGCAATTTCCAGAGTGCAATTTATTGGCTTTGGTTTTCCAATATTATAATTGGAATACTTAGTTTTTATAAATATTCTAGCCTTAAATAACATTAAGGGTGCCGGGAACGGGCGTCGAGTGGTGAGGCTGTGTGTATAGTGGTGTTACTGAGAGCTGGACAACGTTGTAGAATAGAACCAGTGAAGAGCAGAGGTGCCATAGGCACAATCAGAGAGCACTGTATAAACATCAGAGGTCCTCGGTTGTTCAACGTCCTCCCAGCAAGCATAAGAAATATTGCCGGAACAACCGTGGACATTTTCAAGAGGAAACTAGATTTATTCCTCCAAGGAGTGCCGGACCAACCGGGCTGTGGTGGGTATGTGGGCCTGCGGGCCGCTCCAAGCAACAGCCTGGTGGACCAAACTCACAAGTCAAGCCTGGCCTCGGGCCGGGCTTGGGGAGTATAAGAACTCCCAGAACCCCATCAACCAGGTTGTTACAATGGGGAGTCCAGCTGCACGCCCTCTGACTACCACAGTTGTATACGATTAGTACAAGACTATTTTCATTCTTCGTGGAGAGGAAAGGAATTAGTGTTGGAATGCGGGAGGTATGGCGGAAATGGTATAGTATCACTGCAAATGGCTTACCCAATATTTGAAATAATTTATAAAAATAAATAGTGGAATCTCCACTCCAAAAGTGGAGATTTTTGCAACCATTAAGACTCTTGATACTAATTATCCAATGGCAGATGATACGCACGAGTGGGAATCTAAAAAGATGTTGACGTACCCGTCTGGTTAGCCTTTTAGCCTGTTTCTGGAGTCTGTTCAGCCTGAAATCCTGATTTGTCTCGTGTGATTGCTAGATAGGTGGAGATGAAGGGGTGGTGGTGGGATATTTCATGCCAGAGGCCAACTATACAACATTTTCATAACCTACCCAGAAATGAAACTGCGTAACTCCTGTAAACTTTGATATAGAACAACCCCCAAGATTAGAACCTTTCACATCGCCTGGTAAGAACATAACTGTTTTCAAATACAAATTTTGTAAGTCTATTCATGGTGGTAATATGCGTCACATATTACTACCACAGTTGTACAAGTATTAGGTACATTTTAGGTACATTAGGTACATTATTAGGTAATAAGTATTAGTATTAAGTTCAAAGGTACAATTAATATAAATTATGATAATGGGGGGGGGGGAGGAGGTTTACGGTACGGTGGATTAAGACTAATTTTGACAAGCATAATAGACACACAGTAGTTTAAACGCACGCTGCGTTAGAGGGTGATAACATCTGATGATGGCGATGAGTCACAGTAACGTGGCTAAATTATGTTGATTTAATTATTATCTCAATCGACTTGAGAATGGTCTAGGACGGACCGAAACGTCGTCGTCCCTTCACCTTCTGGTGTGTGGTCTGGTCAACAACATCTGATGATAATACAAAAACAGAACACTGATAGCAGAATTAAGTGAACATAGCAAGACATTAACACCGTAATTATAGCTCTATCCGTGGCATTTACATCGCCACGCGCATCACTTCTTTCCGCGTGTCAGATGCCATGTTGAATGGTGTCCCAGAATGGAGATTTGTGGTCGTTGTCAAACAGCTATACGAGAGGTCAAGGCCAGTCTACCCGCTCCCACATCAATACGCCCTTTGTCCTCGGCTGGTGGCCTCGATAACGTTCTCAGATCATTTTGTCTGATAACATCCAACCATCCTCCCTCTCAGAGATACTAAACTCGCCTGTAAAGTTTCCTTAAATCCTCCACGAAATAGTTATTCCAAAACACCCAAGATGGGGAAGTTGGCAGTCTTCGAAACGACATAACTAAAGAGAGGCTATGATATTACACATTATAAATATGCAAATTTACAATAAACAAAATTGCGATTATACATTATACGAATAATATTAATTGCATAAACGAATGGGCAAGATATTCAGCTACACATAAATGATATTAAGGCACAAAATGCCTAAGTGCAATATAGGCTTGACTCCAGATCCTCACAAGTACTCGACGAGAAAAGGAAACTCGTATACATATGCAGTAGTGGGTTGGGTAGCACACAAGTGCTAAAAGGTTGAAGATGCAAGTGGCGACAAGTGGCTGCAACATTTACGTAGGTCATATGGTCCAAGGCCGTTCTTCCATTACCGCATTACATTGAACGACGGTATGAACTACATTTGAATGCCAGAGGACTTAACAAGGACTTAAGATGCGTTATACAGTAGCTGCAAAATGCATTTGCTACATAAAGCAGTAAACTAGTCCCATTGCCTTGTCATTAAGTTTCTTTTCCTCCTTAGTCAAATAAAACAGTGTTAAACAGTGTTACGAGGAGCTTTGCCATTCACTACACACAGGTTCTCGCAGCGTAATGGACAGAGCTCTGTGGTCGTAATCCTAGGGCCCGGGTTCGATTCCCGACCAAGGCAAAAACAAATGGCCAGTTCCTTTCACTTGTTTAAGGTTTCAAGGTCGATCAAGCGTCATTGCACTTCATTGTGAATCCAAGTTTGTTTTTTTCAGGGATATTCCTACGCGGGCCCTAAGCCTCTGGCTGGCTGGCTCACTAAGTGTTGCTTGTTTCTGTTTTACTTGGGCGGAGTATGAGTATTTATGACTCGTATGGTCGCTTCAGTAAGATTTTGTCCCACGTGTTTAAAAAAAAAAAAAAAAATCTCTGTTGAATCTAAGTTGAAATCTTAATGGGTTTGTAACTGTGCTGTGTTAGATAATGTACCAGTGGTCTGTCTGGCATTTCTCCACAGTGCTGACATTTCCTGAATCCTAGTGATAAAGGTAGGTGCATGTAATAATTACATTTACATACACACATATACATATGATTCTGGTTTCCTTGCTTTTATTACCATTTACAACCTTCAATATATTTATTAGAATTAGAATTAAATGAACGGTAGGTAAAAACGGGATGTTTACAAACCAGATATATGATATACAAAAAGTTGGTAACATTAATATAAATTTAAAAATACCTAATTCTTTCGCAGTCGACGATTCAGTCCAAGTGTAGTTAACTAGGCCCAAAATTTTCGGAAATTTAATTTCGGAAAGGCAATTACGGATGTGTGAGACAACCCTGGAACTAAACTCCACGAACGGCAGCACACAAGCCGTTGGTGAAGCTGTGAGTATAGAGCCCCAACACCACCGTGGAGCAGTCCGCTCGGTAGCCACGTGTTCCAATCCCCCGTCAAAACTTGAGTCAACATTCACGCCACATCTTAAACTTGGTATATAAGCAGAGTTCGTAAACGTTCAAACGCTATATTCGGCTACGGGAAACCTTTTTTTGCGTGATGAAGACTACGTAGATACGTGGCAGCAAGTGGACGCCGAGTGGTTTAACCGGCAACCAACACCACTTCCAGCACTATCACCTCTACCCTAGCTGACTGCTGCCACCGTAACACCTCTTCACTCAGTCGTTTCACTTTTTAACTATATGAAAGATACTATACTATATGGAAAACGACGAACATCCACCAAGCTCTTAAAACGGGGTTGGTCCAAAACGCCTCCCACCCCCCACCCCCGGGGACCCTTAACCACCACCCTTCACCCCCAAGGACTTTTTTTTAATACTTGTTGCCAACTTGAAATTTTCCCTTGACTGATGTATAAACATTTACTACCTACGACATCCCCCCCCCCACTACGAAGACTAACATCAGTCAGGCATTCAAATTCCACAGAACAAGACTGAACAAAATACGATCCCTGGATAAAGCCTAACTGTCAACCTCCCGAGGCTCACGTGCAAGGGGGTTGGGGTGAAGCCACTTACATCAGTCAGTGCTCTACTTACCATTCCTCTACATGCATATCGCATCATCCTACAACGTGCCATCATCAATTACACAGTACTAATGAAATAAAAATGAGCTGCTGGTACGCCAAAATAAAATTACGCCAAAATAAAGCCTGCTCAACATTCGGGCTAACCAGGAGCGTCCGGCCCAGTTCACTGTCCCCCCGACGCGTCCCTTCAGGGCCTCTCCTGCTCCCTGCACGAACCCCCCCTCACCATCACCCCCATTGTAGCTCCCTCACTACACCACCCCCATTGTAGCTCCCTCGATGCAAAATGAAGTGATTTTTGTTATGCCAAGTTTTGCTAAATGCCTCTGCGTGTTACCTACATGACTGGAATATTTAAATTTGCAGAATGACTACGAAAAATTATAATAAAAGCTAGCAATTGTCTTACCTGGATAATGTACAACAGTAGCGCTTTAAACTGAAATTTAATATAATTTGATATCTGCTAAAAATAAAATGCTAGATATTAATTATGTCAAACAATGAATGGTACAGGAACAAGAATTTCAGACTCCTGTTAGCAAGGTTTCGAGCTCTTCCTACAGCTGATCATTGTTATTCTACTAGTTTTAAGTTGTGGCTAATCTTACTTTTCTGTCCAGAACTAACCCGAGTAGTTTTCACTTTCAGGCGTGAGAGTTCTATCCACAACATCTGTGACCGTCCAACGGACCATGGGTCAGGGACCGGGCCACCGGGTCATTGATCTTCTGGACCCCCTCAGGGCAAGGTACATAAATCTGCATCTTCTTGAGATCTTGAGACGATTTCGAGGCTTCAGAGACCCCGCGGCCCGGTCCTCGACCAAGCCTCTACCCCCAGGAAGCAGCCCGCGACAGCTGACTAACTCCCAGGTACCTATTTACTGTTAGGTAACAGGGGCATCAGGGTGAAAAACTCGCCCATTGTTTCTCGCCGGCGCCCGGGATTGAACCCAGGACCACATGATCAAGCGTCCAGTGTTCTGTCCGCTCAGCCACTGGCATACACTTAACTACATAATAACGTAAAAACTACTGCGGAAGATCTCCTATCCAATGTTTAGCAATGCAAACTCAAACATTTAAAGTACAAATACCCCTCCCCCCACGGTATCACTATACCTATTCAACCACATGTGTTCTACTTCAACTGCTAACGGATTAACAATTGTATATGGCTCATCATCGTCACTTAAATATTTACTAACAAGGCACCGCATTAATATAACTAAAACCTTCAAGCTGATATTTCCTCAAACGGTACAGCATGCTCCTGGTGTACACGATTGCCCCAAATGGTTTGTAAACACCCAGCTGATTTGCAAATGTCACGTCCAATATGACACACACATCTTCGTACACTGTCAAAGACCTGCACAATGCACGTACGAGTTCCTGAATACAGTGTTAAACTTCCTAAAATTAAATATGGTCATTTAAAATATGAACCACGGGTGTACAACACCTATTTAAAGTTTCAAAGACATGACACTATCCATAGGCTAGTGTTATAATGCTTACCTCTTGGTAGGTACTTCACCAAAACCTACCTACCTACCAGCCTTACCATCACATTTCTGAAAGTCGCACACATAATATAAAAATGCCTATCCAGGGTGAGTAGTTTAATTAGGGAAAAGCCGTATTGATCGACCACAGTAGGGAAAAGTGGGGAGGGGGACCTTACAAATCGATCCTTAGCTCAAGGAAGACTACACAATGCTATATCCATATTAAACTAACTTAAGCTAGCTATGATATAATAGTTTATTAAACTTGCCAAGTACATAGAGAAATTTATCAATTGCTTATAACAATTATTCAACGGTAATAATTTCAATCAACAAAGCTTAATTTAGCTTTGATAAACAGCAATTTCATGGTGCAACAGAGCTTTTGCTAAACAGTCATTACACTTCTATTCCATACGTTCTATTATAGGCTAGCTACAGTACTACTAAACTGATTCGACTAATTTGAAAAGGCAGCAATAACAAAAACGTCAATTCTCAAAAGAAGATGCCAAGCCTTAGAACACCGTGCCTCAATAAAAAAAGTTATTCAGAGCGTCAATACGTAGCAAAGCACATCGGTCGAACGATGTCAGGTATTAAGATTCATTCAGACAGGTTATCTTGAGATATAAAAATTAGTGTTAGTTTTAGAATACTGTACCTCAAAACAAAATTAATCAGTTTCAATGAATAAATCAACAAGTGCCGTGATTTCTTTGTGAACAGTTTCAATTTATGTTCCTAAATCAACAACTCTGCCCAGACAATATCTGGTAACTAAATTCGAAAGCATTACACAGTATCTGTCAATCTTTCACCCTTTTTAAAAGCATATGTAAATCATAATTTACCAATTTTCATTCTTCTGCAAATTTGCCAATGTTGCTATACAATCTTCTTTGCCAATGTTGCTATACAATCTTCTTTGCCAATGTTGCTATACAATCTTCTTTGCCAATGTTGCTATACAATCTTCTTTGCCAATGTTGCTATACAATCTTCTTTGCCAATGTTGCTATACAATCTTTTTTTATGTGGTCAAGAAGGGAGATACCAGGTCAAAGCCCTGGAGCACTCCAATTGCCATGACTTACCACTAACTTCTTTTAAGCTAACCCTGTTTCATTAGATAACCATAACCAAATACATAATTTTGTTCCCAGTTGCTTATGTATTGAGGCACGAATGCAGAAGGAAGACACACATTACAACTATGAAAGCCAAGAGTCTTATTAGTCTTTATCTACTAGTAGCAAAACTAATACAGTGCAAGGATTTCAGATATTGTACCTTATCCTTAATAATAAGATGGTTTGCAATTTCAAGCAGCATAATTTGTTCGTTTTATGAAAGCCAAGGTCTGTTAACACTCATGGTTCACCCCTTTGGCACTGTGCCAGTCTGCACTCCATTACCATATTATATTCAATACTCCCGCCACACTGCCATCACAGAGGTCACACCTCAACGCCTCTCACTGGCGGTCATGATAAACAGAGCACGATTTTAAAGATTTGAACACACACCTTATAATTATGTCGGCTAGTTAAGTTTTGTTTCACTTCAATAACCTATGCAATTTACAATGAAACATTAATGTATAATGTTAGGTCTATTTGCTACTACTCAGCTGTTCTAGCTATTGAGGTATTACAGGGGCCATAGGAAAGCTGCCGTTTATCATTACTCTTCACACTACATGTTTGTTTCTTAATCTCTATTGTCATTTAGCTACTAGTAGCAAAACTAACAGTGCAAGGATTTCAGATATTGTACCTTATCCTTAATAAGATGGTTTGCAATTTCAAGCAGCATAATTTTAAATTTATCTCTAAATGGCTCAATTTTATTAAAGTAAGATGTAATGCTCTAGTACATGTCCTGTCTTTGTCCACACACTTCATTTAGATTGCTATACAAGGACCACATAAATTAATCAAAACCTAAAGTTTACCAACCATTTTTTCTTCATTAGGGGATCATCATAACCATTTAAAGCAAAGGAAAGAACTGCTCACTGAGGATACTGGGCAATATATAAAGTAATCTTTTAAAACCCAATGCACAAACTGCTGGAACCAAGTCCTGCTCCCAATGACATGTGGTGCACATTTAATTGATCATCATCTTGAGGTTATTTTGAGATGATTTCGGGGCTCAGCGTCCTCGCAGCCCGGTCCTCGACCAGGCCTCCTTTTTGTTAACCCCCCCCCCCCCACCAGGAAGCAGCCCGTAGTAGCTGTCTAACTCCCAGGTACTTGTTTACTACTTTTGCTAAATTTTAACACCTGCATAAACTTATCCCACCTCTCATTTAACAGTTTCACACCAATCTAATATTTTAGAGACTCAATACTGTATTCATTTACCAATGGGACTAGCTTCTAGACTAGCTACCTATTACACACTTGTAGCACATACTTCCTATCCAGTCATTATTGGTATTTAATCCCATAGTTATTAGTGGTACAGTACTGTATTTAATTTCATTAGTAAAATTAAAGGATTCAACATTATCTGCTTTAGCAACACCCAAACCGTACATCTTAACACTAATGAGTCAACCGTGTACCTTTTTTGCAATGTGATAAGTTTTTCTCGTACAAATATTTTGTACATTACGTAGCTACTCCATGGGTAAAGCATTAGAAGTGTACTTAAAAAAAATAATTAAACAGTGCTAAAAAGTTAGAATGTAATCAATGACAGACAAGACATTATTTACATCCCCCTTGTGAATGATTTTTATACACACAGTATACTGTACTGTATATGATCAAGTATGTTCACGCTATTGTGATTTCTGTGTATTCTTTAATTTTAGTTTTTTGCACATTATGTCGAAATTGCTGTGCATATTAGTGGCCGTAGTACTTGCTTTATCTTACAGATCCTACATTTGTCTTGCATCCTACATACATGTAATTTTGCTTCAATTTTTAAAAATTGCAAATGCATACAGCTATTCAATTTCATAAAACTGGATAATTCCCATGTGAAAGTGTAAAATTGGATATTCGTAATGTATGAATGAACATGTTTATAATAAAATAAAGTGAAAATTGGGAAGAGTAAGGATAAAATTATCAAAAATAATCTGTAAACACATTGTGAATGAAAAAACATTACCATACAACTAGATAGGCAAGTGGCTCTCCTTGATAAAACTGAATGTCCCATTAACCTGAGACATTACTCCTAAGCATTATAGATAGCAAACTGGACCAATAGCACTAATTTAACAAACTTTGAAAAAGTTGGTCAAAATCCATTTAACAGTAATTACATGTATTGTACCACACTGAGTTGTTTGAAATGAGGCCCAAGTAATTTTTAGTTCATTAGTTAGAAGTGTATTTATGGTAAAATGTGTATAATAATTTCAAAAGGGAGCCAGCCTAGGCTGGATGATTTCAAATATGGCATCCAGTAGTGGTGTCTCTTCATGCAGATATCCCACTCACCTGAGTAGGATATCTGATTGAGCAGAGCCAGGACTGGGAGCAGGTTGGATGGGGGGGCTCTAAGTACTGTACTGCATGAGCAGATTGCCAAAATTTCATATTGGCCTGCTAATTGCAGCACGAACCGAGGTCACAATAACTCGAGGGGAGAGCCGAGAATAAGCAGTTATGCTGCGAGGTGTTCCATAATTGGCAGAGGTTTAACGCAATGCGACAAAGCCAGACCTTAAGGAGTCAAAAGGGCTCGTGGGTATCTGAACTGCCAAGCCTGTGAATCTCCTGTGAAGACTGCCAAGTTTGAGGTTTCAGCTTGGCTGAACAGCCAAGCCTATAAAGTTTCGCATAATCAGTCTCAATTGATGAGCCAGCGGCAAATTAGTTTGACAAATCTAAAATCTAGGACTGGTGGAGGTCTGGGATCACTAATCTTCATGAAACATTTAGCCAAGTTCCTGAAAGAAGTGTCAGACCAACCAGGTTGTAGTGGATGTGGGGACCTGCAGGCTGCTCCAAGCAACAGCTTGTTGGACTAAGATATTACAAGTCTAGCTTGGCCCCAGGCTGGGCTATGAATAAAACTAAAACTATAAATAAAAAACCCTACCCAGGTAGCTCCAGGTAATCTGCAGCTAGGCTATAGAACACCTAAGAGCAAAGCACTGCTGCACTTACTAGGAAGCCCGAGGCTCAATTTAACAATGAATAAAGTCCTGGTCAAGTAGATCAGTTATACAAGGAAAGGAGTGCACTACCAGACAGTGAAGTCCAGTTACTCTAGTGACATTGCAATTGTAGCAATTACAAATGGTAGCCTATGAATGGGGCCACTAGAATACTCAAGTGAAATAAGCATTGAACGGACAGTCTGACAGGAGTTGGTCACTAATACCCAACAATGATAGCATGAGAAAATGTCCTACAAAACATTTAATTCTAGTGATTACTTCAAGCCAGAGGTTGCCACAAACTACGGTAAAATGTTTTACAGTGCCTCTTATACCTGGTTGCCAGGTAGTAGTCAGCTTTCTAGACCAGTGTGAGGGTCAAAGAGGCAAAGACAGAAGACTGCAATGTCAAGAAAAGGTCATAGTATAGTAGGAGTGCCAGGAAAGCAAAAGCGTCAATGGTGATGCAACAAGACTTATGTGCCAAGAGCAATGCTATTGGACAGACATGCCAGGTCATCATGGCAAAGGATCCTTATAAAAATGATATATAGTTAGTGGCTAGGTAACCCCTCCCCTTTAAGTTTATTGAAGTCATCAAATCTGGTTTAGTAACTGGAAGACCATATTATTTACTAGTGTGCTGTAAATGTGTATTAGATGGAGAGAGTATGTATATTACTTACTGCAAACACCTCTACATTTAATTATGCAGTAGAGAGACACCACAAGAAAAACTATGATTTCTGATTATTTGTGACTACAGGAACAGTATTTATTAATGTTTAGGCTAATTATTACTTGGGCTGTTATTAACAGTGACTTTGTGAAATAACTATACTGACTGAGCATTGCATTTAAATTTAATTAAAAAAGTTAAGTTATCGCAACAGCCTGCAGCAACCTCATTATTTATCACACACTTAAGGCTTTTATTTATATTCAATGTCATTTAATTACTAAGTAAATGTGTATTATATGAGCAATCATTTTCTCACTCCTCTGATGGTTGTTGCCATGGCAAGTTGGTGGTCCTTAATGGGCAGTGTTTGGACTACACCATAATCTTTAGCAGTGTAGCAAAGGTGGAAAATGACAAGTCTTGCAAATATACATTCTTAAGTTTTTAAATTTAGAGGATGTATAACTTAAAATATTCCAAAACCTGATAACACTTCTGTGATCTTAGAAGAAAAGTATTGAGCACTGCATAAAAAATTTGTTGACAAAATGTCACAGATGGCAAAAGCAATAAACAAATCCAAAAAAAATTTCAATTTTAGATTTGTTCAGTAAAAATGGGAACCGAGCCCAGATGAAGATATGAAAACTCAATATCTGTGCAGTATATGTACCATAAATCTATTATGAGTGCTGCCTTTACAAAGAAAATTATTTGAACTTTTCAAAGCCATGCTAAAAAAAAAAAGTAAACTTTACTTCCTATCCAAGTGAAGAACCAAAGAAAGAGCTAACAGTGTTTTTCTCTTTTGACCATATTTAACATTATAAATAGTATATTATATACAGTGAGACCTTACTCTACATCACTAAATCAGTCCAGCAACCAGGAGACCTGGTCGACGACCGGGTCCGACTAATTTCCAGAAAAAGGCTTTACTTTATAAACTGAAAATGGTACAGATGATTTTCCCAGGTCAGAGTAATGAGAAAAACAGACGCGACTATAAATAGTGTGTCCTAAGTTGGAAAAGCAATCCATGACAATGTAGAATGAGAATGGTGTGCATAATAAACCATAATAAAACAACAGTACCAGGAAATGTTAATAAAATGTGAAGCAAAACAAATGAATTGTGTATTGCAGCACACGCACAATACAAACCCAGAGGGGTTCTTTGGAATATAAAAGACTAGAGAGAAGGCTGGTCAATTGAAAATTTGAGCTTTATTCTACCTACACAAACAAATCTAGTGATAAAGAAACTAGTAATTACCATGGAGGAAGCAATTTCTCAAAAAATAAAAGCCATTGTTTCCACACACAACCCACAACAGTTGCTTAAATCCCAGGTACCTATTTACTCCAGAGAAGAAAAGTGAGCGGAACCATTAATTGAAATGAAACCTATCCAACCACGTCTGTCCCACCCGAGGATTGAACTTGGGATCCCCAATTATTAGTCTAAGAAAGCAGCATCTATACTACAGTTAAGTGGAAAGGATTGTGCCAGTAGCTTTGCTACTGTACCTTGAAAAAAATTGAAAGGTAGGAACCACAGTAGTGGGTGTATTCTAAGTAGGGTAAGGCATGGTTATTTTAAAGTTAACAGATTGCATAATTGGACTGTTGCTAATGGGCAGCCCCAAAACTACAACCTGCAACTTGTTCTCGTGTGCGCGTGTATGTAAATAACTTACATGGGTGACTAGCAACATTTGCCAATACAAAAATAGGGTGGAAATTATATGCATACAACTAAAACATTGCAACAAGATGATTTAGATGCACTTTGAAAATACTGTAGATGAAAATTGGCAGATGCAGTTAATTAACTGACAAAATATAGGATCTAGTCAGGTGATGCTACTCAAACAGATAAACCTAATGTCAAAACTGGTTACTTTCTTGCCAAGTTTGTTTTCAATTTTACCAGCCTAGTCTCCGTATCATACACTAGCCTCTTGAATGGAAAATTATTAATCTGAAATGACTACACCTTCTGAATTAGTTACAAAGTTAATTCATTACAGGTTGCTCCGTCTGGTCCATGGCATTACACAAAGCCTCCTTAATTTACCAACGTAAAGAAATAACATAATGGCTTACTATATGATGTTACCTGTAGCATACCTGGAGAGTGCTCCGAAAGTTCTACTACCCAAGGACCTGACCTTGTGATAAGGTCCAACAGGCTGTTGCTTGGAGCAGCCAGCAGGCTCTGTTGCTGAATATAGTGTCATGTGAATCTCCTGCATAGCAGTGGAATTGCCTTTTCCCTTTACCTTCAATGCCTCTGCACTGGAAATCTACATCTACACCACACCAGAAGAGCCATCAGTCCTACCACCTCTCTGTATCCCCCCAGGGCCTGGTATGAATCAAGAGGCAAGCCGGGCACCTCTGCTGACCAGTAGTTTGCCTCCACAAACAAGCAGTTAGCTGCCTCCAACTGGCAGTGGTGCAGCTCAAAACACAGGCACAGCCACAAACGAGCAGTTTGCTAGTTGACCAGATGTCCACCTTGCGTTGACATCACCGCCAGACTATATAAAGGGCGCCATCTCTCTGGAGAGGCAGTCTCTCTCAGTGCTCTTGGAACACCTTGGTCTCTCTCACCCACCATCTGCCTTCAGCCAACACACACCGTAAGTGATGCCGTGCTGGTATGGTAGCTGTCTTCAGTACACCAGTACAGTATATCTTTTTGCTTTGAATTCATTGCTTACAGTTTATTTTTGTATTAATGTCATTATATACTTCACCTTTGCATTACATAATAGCCAGATGCAGTGGAACCCCAGGTTACGAACGTTCCTAGTTACGAGTTTTTCGGGTTACGAGCAGGATTTGGTCGGAAAATTTGCATCGGAATACGAATGTTGCATCAGGTAATGAATGTGTCGATACGAGTACGGGCCGACCTAGCGTGTGGTGGCACGGCTACCGCCCCTCAGTTTTCCAGTGCCTCGTACCCAGTGACAACCCTGCCCGAATTCTTCTCAAGGATTTACAGTGTTTTGTCGGATATTTGGAAATTTGAGCATAAAAGTTGTTGTTATATATCTTGCAATGTGTCCCAAGAAAGCCAGTGGTAAGGTTCAAGGCAAGAAATCTCGTGTGAGGATGACAATAGAGGAAAAACAAGAGATCATTCGGAAGCATGAAAATGGTACACGTGTTGTTGAGCTTTTGTAGGCAGTACAACAAATCCACGTCAACGATATGCACTATACTTGCCAAGAAAAAGGACATTATGAGTGCTAAAGTGGCAAAAGGTGTATCAACAATCACAAAACAAAGACCACAAAAGCTTGAGGCAAGTGTTAAAATTGTTATTAATTTGGATACACAACCAGGAGTTAGCGGGTGATAATGTTTCAGAGGCCATCATTTGTGTGAAAGCCAGGGTATTGCACAAAGGCATGTAAAGAAAACCCCTGGAACAAGTGGATACGATAGACTTTAAGGCAAGCAGGGGATGGTTTGACAAATTTAAAAAAAGGAGTGGTATTCATAGTGTTGTGGGGCATGGGGAGGCTGTCAGCTCAGACAAACCAGCAGCTGAAAGATTTATTGAAGAATTTAAAGTTTGTAGAGGCTGAGGGATACCTACCGCAACAAGTGTTTAATTGTGATGACAGGACTGTTCTGGAAAAGATTGCCTGAGAGGACATACATTACCAAAGAGGAAAAATCATTGCCTGAACCCAAGCCTATGAAAGATAGGTTTACGCTTCTGCTGTGTGGAAATGCAAGTGGCGATTTGAAAATTAAACCCTTGCTTGTGTAACATTCTGAAAATCCAAGGGTTTTCAAACAGTATAAAGTGCAGAAAAATCAAGTCTGTGATGTGGAGGCCTAATAATAAGGCATGGGTGACGGATTTTTTTTACGGAGTGGGTGAATGATGTGGTGTGCCCTGCCATACAAAAATATCTGCAGGAGAAAAGTTTGCCACTCAAGGCCCTGCTTCTCCTCGACAATGCTCCTGCTCATCCTCCAGGCATGGAAGATGAATTGTTGAACAGATACAGTAATTTTCTCACAGTAAAACACAACTTTAAAGTTTTCTCAAATTCAGCCTATGGACCAGAAAATAGTGAATTTTAAGAAACTTTATGAAAGGGCACTTTTCCGGAAATATTTTGAAGTGACTGAAGCCACAAACCTCACCCTCAGAGTTCTGGAAACACCATTTTAACATTTGTAGTTCTTTAAAACTCTTTGACAAAGCCTGGCAAGAAGTGACTCTAGGAACCCTTATCTCTGGCCAGAGAAAATTATGGCCTGAATGTGACTGAGGGGTTTGAGCCTGTAAATGAAGTGCCTATTGTTGAGGAAATTGTTACTCTGGGCAGCCAAATGGCCTTGGATTCGAGTTATCTTGAGATGATTTCGGGGCTTTTTAGTGTCCCCGCGGCCCGGTCCTCGACCAGGCCTCCACCCCCAGGAAGCAGCCCGTGACAGCTGACTAACACCCAGGTACCTATTTTACTGCTAGGTAACAGGGGAATAGGGTGAAAGAAACTCTGCCCATTGTTTCTCGCCGGCGCCTGGGATCGAACCCAGGACCACAGGATCACAAGTCCAGCGTGCTGTTCGCTCGGCCGACCGGCTCCCTAGGACTGGAATTGGATGGTGCTGATGTGGAGGAGTTGGTGGAAGAACACAACGAAGAATTGCTCACCGAAGAACTCCAAGCCCTTCAAAAGCAGCAAGAAGAGGCAGCTGAGGATGTTTCTCCAGTGGAGGAGGAAGAGGATGTCCCTTCCACAACAATTAGGAAATGGTGTCAGATGTGGAAAGAAATGCAACTTTTATTGAAACGACTCGCCCAGAGAAAGCTGTAGTAGGCCGTTGAATTAATCTTTTCAATGACAATGTGATGCCTCACTACAGACACATCTTGCAAAGATGGGAAAAACAATCTTCAATGGATCATTTTGTTGAGAGAAAATTGAACAGTGAGCCACAACCAGGACCTAGTGGTATGCAGACAAAACGTGCCAGAGAGTGCACCCCAGAGAAGTCCTCACTGCCTGATATTACAATGAAAGGGAACTCTCCTTCCAAACAGTAACACCTCTCCTCCTCGATATTTCGAGAAGTGTTATTTATTGACACCTCAATATTTCCTCAAACCACCGTCACTTTTCGTGAAGTTAGACATTGTGTCACCCCAATTACATTATATCTTGCTATTTTCCTTCTAACAAATATTAATGCAACAGCTTTATTCAATACAGTACCGTTCTTTGTTTTTTGCCTAGTCAGATATGACTATTCTGCCAGTCATCATTGGAGCAACATGGAGGGATCAAACCAGCATTCAAGAGTACCCCACATGCATGCCTTAACCTACTACCACAATATGCAATAGGTAATTACTCAAAGGCACATCTTGGGTAACCCAGAACACTGGCTTGATCCCAGTCTTGCTCCAATGGTGTTTCGCAAAGATATATCACACCGTTTTCCTAGTTTATTATTGTCATTCACGACTAGAGTACATGTCCTGCTCCTCCATGTGTACTGTACCAAAATTAACTACATTTTACAAGCTTTTCTGTACTCTTAATGACCGGTAAGTGCTTATGTAACTGACTACAGGAGAGAGGGAGGGAGGGAAGGGAGGTAAAGAGGTCAAGCACTTTATTGCCAGCCTAACAGCCTTGTTGCATTATAATTTAACCTGGAATTCATGGTAGTGGTGGAGCCGATTCATTTGAGAGAGTGGGTAGTTAAGTAAAAAGTTTGTATGGATTTGGCTAGTTTAGTACAATGCAGTGATACAGAAAGATTCCAACAATAGTACTCCCTACTAATCTAAAAATTATGTTGCCCAGAAAATTAATGTTGGGTAAGAAACTTTAAAATCAATTCACCCTAAAATTTCAACTTTCATCAAAAGATATTTTCTCATTAAAAATGAAAAAGTACTGTACTTTCATATTACTCGGGCTATGAGCTGCACGCACCAATAGCCTGACCAATTAGGCCTTCATTGTAAATGCCTTAAAAATAACCTTCCTGGAGCAAATCTATTGAAAATTGTTAACCAAAGTCCAACAAGACAACCATGAATGCTAAAATGCACAGAACTTGCTACAGTAACAGATGTGCATGTACAACTCTAGGGAATATATTACTTTGTGAAGGGTACCAATGTACTGGTATCTGGGCATATCAGTAAGATTTTTACCAGATGCCTGTACTTCAATATTTATTTTACCAGATACATATACATACTGTATTTGAACAAAACATTATACAGCATTAACAGAGCTGAATACAGTGCTCACAGTTGACAAATTAAGCAGCGGTAACATTTAATAAAATTGTATCTGTATCAGTCAAAATATTAATTAATACAGTACTGTATCAGTCTACCTCTACTGCACAAGCTACATTATGAAAACCTTTTTTATATTAAGTGTACTTCTACTATATTAAATTAAATTATACCTCTAATTGCAAATCTTGCCAAAAGCAGTCAAAGCTATTAAAATACAGTAGAACAATATTGGATACAAAGTAACAGTTGCAATTAAAAAAAAAAATTTACTTTTTAAATGTATATATTATATATATATCGGTTATAGGATGTCCTTGGAAAGTGTTGAATTTATATACCCTAATATGTTGCACACAAATTGGTGTTGCACCACTTGAAAAAACTATACCATAGCACTAATTGGATAATCCCGAGTGTTTACCCTGCATCCAAACATTTCCCAAAAATATGGCCATAAACTATGGAGCCAGGCGAATCAAATTAGAATCAAGATGTACAAATCAAAGAAATGAGAGCATACAACAATTTAGGCAAGTAGGAGCTGGTAATGACAAATTTGTACTATGCAGAATTAATGAATGCAAGAAGGAAAATTTTCACACAATGCAGAAAGACAGTAACTGAAATACAATTAAAAGCAGGTGCTAAGAGAACATGCAGCAGCTGTGTATGGGTAGAATGGCCCGAGGCAGAAGCTGCACGATAGTGTGTATGAAAAATTTAACTAATGCAATTATTTCTCACTTTGATCTGTAGTCTATAAATTAGATTTCTATTAGTATACTCATATCTATATTAATAAGCCATTGCAATTCAAATCATTGATGTACTAAAACTAGGTAGTGACTTGTTCAGGGTAATATCCTACACATGTCCAGATTGCCACAAAGCTTATAGACTGGAGCTTTAGCAGTAAAGAACCTTATACTGAATATATCCGTGAATTTTATTAGTCAAATACGAGTTGATACCACGTATGTTACCTATGGATTGCAAATACATCAGATAAAAGGCCAAGAGAGCCCTCATTAGAATACAGGCTATGATGGGACTACATTACAGTATTTCAATGCTGCCAAAAAATATACTTGCATTTCTTCTTCCACTACCTATTTGCATCAATAAGACTTATAATACCAATGATAAAATTTCCTCCTCATAATATATACTCAAGGTAGTAATGTAGGCACAATAAGATTTCTACAATTGATACTATGAATCTCATGTACAGTTAAAAAACAATAAGGGGTCTATTAGATTATGTAGTATAGAAATAGCTGTCAGGAACATTATTGTGTGTTAACTAGTCTCTAGAACCTAGATTATAACCCAGAATGTTTTCAATTCAACCATCATTAAATATTTGAAGGGGAATACAATTACTACAAACTAGCTTTCAATATTATGCATACCAAGGTAACTTAACATCTTGACAGGTGATGTCTGGTAATACCCAAGTAGTGGGGCAGCAGACATCTTCCCCCTACCCACAGCATAAGGAGAGGAACAGCCAGCAACATAGGCTACTATGAGAGAACAGCATAAAATTGTCACCTACCTTCCCGTAGCCTGACAACTGGCGTCGGGGGGAACAAGCGGGTAGCGTGTTAGGGAATGGGCTTCTTGCCTCAAATGGCTACCCAACTGGATAGTAAAGGAATGCGTCACAAAAGAGTGGATGGGCTTTGAAAGGTGAGGGTTGGATGGAGGTAAATGGAATAGTATTGTGCCGAGTGTGTTCCTAAAATTTATTGTACACCTCAGAACTATGATTTCATCAGTATCTCCGAACATGTGTTCCTGAAAGTAAACGAGCAGTCTTCCTGGAAAATTAAATCAATCCATGACGGAAACACAACCTACTTATGTGACCAAGTATTCTGCTTCACAAAATACAGATGGACAAAATGACAGCTGTGGTCCCGTCACGGCAGCATGAAAACCAGACGTACAGATGTTCCAATGTTGTTAAAGAGGATACAATGGGTTCTGGATAGTGGACGGGTAGATAGTAAGGGTACAGGGTACATATAGTGTGCTGAGACATCTGGTTAGTTATGTACACAAAAAAAAATTAACATGTAAATATATTTTATAAAAAAAATATAAACATGGACGTGGTGAGCAAGTGTGGGTGTCCCTATGCTGTGCAAAGTAGCTCCACTTGTTACAGTGTCCAGACAAATAGTTGGCATGTTCTTGTTATGCATTGTTAGGCTTGTAAATTGGTCGCTTTGATATTTATAATTTAACAAACAGTTTTATTCTAGATTTGATTTTGAATATAAAGGCTAGGTAATAATCATACAATGTAAGGTGTTTAATGTACTTTAATAAAGTAAACTTTACAAACCTAAACTGAATTGAGCACAAACATGTTTGTCTGATGTGGCCAATCAACATTCCCTAATGAACAAATATACTGAACACTATAAATTCAGTATACTGAGGCTTGCTTCAGTTTTTGTTAACTGAATTACGGTGATATCCCAATGAATAACCCCCCCCCCCCACCCTCTCAACCTGTGGCATAAATCTAGTCTACTGTGAACGTGGCGAGGCACAGTGGCAAGTACAGAATCCACATGAAATGTGCATGTTTGTGGTCCTGCATCCTGTGTATTGTTATACAGAGGTGGGTAGGCACTCCCGACGCCAGCCATGGATACTGGGATCCGGTTTACAGGATGTAACAAATCATTATCTAGCGTGGGGGCGTTATCCCTCGCGCTGTGTCGTGTCCCAATCCATCACACCCGTGTCATGCTGGACTAACGAATCTCAGACAAGCTGTGCTTGCGCGGGAAAACGTGTGGAGGAGGAGGAAGCGAGAGGCGGTGTGGAAACCCTCTCATGAGAATGTCCTGACCGGCATGACTCATTCCTGTCATGGTGGCGCTCACCCGAGGCATGAGGAAAGAGGGGGGGGGGTGCTGGGGGGGCTAGTGAGTGGGGGGAGGGAGTCATGACGGAGAGATGCTTTTCTCGGTACATGCAAGGGGACGGAATACTTTTTTGGGGGGGGAGGGGTAAGAATTAGTTTATAATTTGGTGTTGTTGCATTATGAGCCATGTGATAGAAACCCCCATGTACACTATACCCACAAGGTCTTTATTTTTTTTATTATTTTAGTGGGAGGAAGCGAGTGTTAAACGAGTCTTTTTAAAGAGTTCTAGGAACAATGGGAGCAAGTGAGCCTAGCGTGTGGCACCACATTCTGGCCCTATGGTTTGGTTTAGTGTCAAATTTGATTGATATTGTAGTGAAAGACCGTAAAGGGGGGGGGGGGGTTGGGGGGGTATGAGTGTTTTTTTTTTAATCGCTGGTGTGTGTGTGGGCCCAAAAAGAGTGGTAGTGGAGGTGTGTGGTGGGCGCGCGGGGCTGGCTAGGCCGACGCCGCCACTACCACGCTGCTCACCACCACACTTCCTTCCCCACGTGGTGGTGGTGCTGCTCCTCCTCCAGTGGGGGCGATCCCCACATTCACTCGTACAGCTCCCTCTCTCTCTTCCTCTCCAGGACCATGACATTCGCAACACGGCAGCGCTCGCGGGGGCAGCAGCCTCCAGGGAGGCCACGTCCGCCACAATCTATGGTCACTAACAACGGCCGCCGCCGCCGCCACTCTCCAGCCGGGGAGAACATCGCCTTACAAGCACTTCACTGGCGCACCCACACTAACTTATCCACATTAAACAGCGCCACTGCTTACCTTTTGCCCCACAGATTCACCATCTGTGCGCATACGCTTGTTAAAGGGACCGTCACCGTTAAACGCCATTTTGAAACTGAGTCGCGCACGTTACTAACGGTCTCTTGGCACTGCAGACACGCTACTGCGTCGCTTGGCGGCGCCGCCCGCCCGCCGCCGCACCTTCACATTGTTGGAACACAACCTCAACCTTTATATTAATTTACCTCTCTAAACCTACACAACTATTACATACACCACTTTTCATGTATTCCAGATATTTTTATTTTATGTTCAATGTGGTTTATAACTATATATACGTAGATAAACAAACATTGTAAAGATATGAGTCCGTCACAGAAAATGGTTATGAATACAAGAGCGACATCTAGCAAGCGGCGGGACCTCCTCGCAAACCCACTCCAGGGGATACTCTTCAAAATATATTTATTTCTAATTGAGGATTGATTTACTACTTCATAACACTACGTTTTAATCATTGGAATTCCAATTTATTTTCATTTCAAAACTATGTCTTACACTGTAACAAGAAACAGTAAAAGCTTTCCAATAAACAAATTCTCGTAATTTCTTGATGGAAGCATAAATTCCTAATTCGAATAACTTTTTTCCAAATCCAATTAGCCCTAACTATTATTGTATGTAAAACATATGGGGGGAGCACTTTTGTAGTAATGGTATATCTAATAACATAAATTAAACTCCTCGATGAATGCCAATGTTCAGTATACAGTAAAGAGGCCTAGCGCGAGTCCTTAATTTATATGCTTCCTTGCAAGTGCTGAGAGACATAATAATTCATTGTGTCGGGGGGACAGGAAGCCTGTATGTATTCATACAAATTAGGCTTATATCGAGGTCCTCTCTTCAAGGTCGAATTACTGACCCCGCCCAGGATGCAACCCCCACAACAAGCTAACTCCTGGGTACCTACTTGCTGCTAGGTGAACAGATGCATTAGGTGAAAGGCAATGTTCTCAACCAGTTCTGTCCCGCCCGGGATTCGGAACCGGAATTCTCGATTCTGCGTCGAGAACGAACCGGGACCCTCATTTTAAGAACATAAGAACAAAGGTAACTGCAGAAGGCCTAAGGGCCCATACGAGGCAGCTCCTATTTATAATCACCCAATCCCACACATATACATGTCCAACCCGCCCTTGAAACAATCGAGGGACCCCACCTCCACAATGTTACGCGGCAATTAGTTCCACAAATCAACAACCCTGTTACTGAACCAGTATTTACCCAAGTCTTTCCTAAATCTAAACTTATCCAATTTATACCCATTTTATTTTGTATTTAATTACTTTAGTGATAGTTCAATAGTCACTCGGAACAGAATAAAGAATGTTAAAATAAATAAAACTAAGCTGTTACTAAGATAATCCATGTATTTTTTAATTCCTTCTGCCAACATTAGTAACTTTATTACCTTCCGTCATAACTCTAACCATTAGTAACTCCATTACCTTCGTCTCTCCGTGTACCTTAAAGGATATCTATCCTATGAACAGCCATTGTACGTAATTAACAACTCTTCTGATTAATATTTCCTTGATCGCAGTCACCTTCATCCTTGGTAACTACTTCTCAGTACACACACTAGAAGTTGAAGGGACGACGACGTTTCGGTCCGTCCTGGACCATTCTCAATCGACTTGAGAATGGTCCAGGACCGAAACGTCGTCGTCCCTTCAACTTCTAGTGTGTGGTCTGGTCAACTTACTTCAGCCACGTTATTGTGACTCATCGCCTGCATACTTCTCAGTAGTCCAGCAATTTGTAAGTGCAAGAGTAACGAAATAATGAAGCACAATGAAATATGATTGCAAGAGTAATGAAATAATATACGCTTGATGAGCAAATATACTATATGTTAAATTAAATTTGTACAAATGCTATTACCATTGTATCGCTCTTTCCAAGTAAATGCAGTAGCCAGTGTTAGTTTGATATTATTGTAGTTTTTAAATAGCATTAACTAGGTAAAATTCCATCTTATGTAATGTCTCATGAATCATAACTGACCAAATCAAAATTTCGGCAATTATAGGGACCCATAGCCTTGGAGAAGAGAATAAAGGTATCCAGAGAAGACCTTATACATTCTCCTTTGACACTTGAGTTTTAACTTCTCCTACCACCCCTACTTTTGTATTACTTTATACAATATGATTTATTTTTCATTTTGTTACACTTACAATTTACAGAAAACACACACATATAGCAATGACTGTTCGAAAATGTCATCCTGCAGTTGTTCAGAGGTGGGGTGCCAACCCAAGATAGAACAAGCATTTCCCTTGCTTATGTATCCAAGTTTGAAAAGTCTATAAACTTGACTCTTGTAAAAAATCCTCATAGAAAACAACTACTGAATGCATGTCGCTTAACATATTCTACCTTATTCTCTAATATCGAAGTGCTTTCCACTATAGTTCAAGTTCAAGTATATTTATTGAGATAAAAAAGAAATATATCTCAAAGGGATAGAGTAGCTTAGGCTATTTCTACCCCCCTTACCCCTCTCCGCTATAGTGATTAATCAAAGGTTATGCCTGGATTTCAGCTGTAGCTGCTGGCATGTGTGAATGCAATCAAACTTTAGTACTATATATATATATATATGCAGCAATGATCACAAAAACACTGATCCAAGTATGCAGAATAACCACATGTGAAAAATAGAAAATGCAATTTTCTAATAGCATTTTCTATTAGCATAGCATTTCTATTTTTCACGTGTGGTTATTCTGCATATATATATATATATATATATATATATATATATATATATATATATATATATATATATATATATATATATATATATATATATATATATATATATATATATATAATCAGATATTTACTTATGATATTTACTTATATATGTCAGATATTTACTTATGACACATGTCGATCATGCAACCCATCCTCAGTCTGTTCGTCCAAGGTGCGACCATCCCCAAAGGCACATGACTAACCTGTTTCCGTGCTATGTAAAAAAAATTAATATAAATAAATACTCTTATATATTACAGTTTTGTATATACTTTGGCCAAGGATAGCTTACGTTAGTTGTCTTGCTTTTGTTAGTAATGCATTTGCGTTACAGTAAACATCCCCTGTCCTCAGGCAAGGTCCCCCCCCCCCACTAAACGTATTCAATAATTGTAACGTACTGTGTATTAAAAATAAGTTTGTTTTGATGCATAAGTTAATATTATTATATATTAATTCTATGTATAGTTAGGCATAGGCTAAATTAGGTGTTTAGGTTCTGTTGGCGATTATGTATTTGAACAACCCGTCCTCGACTCAAGTCCATTACATACAGCGGTCGACCCCACAGACGCATTCATAAATTTTAATATGCTGTTCATTCAAAACGGGAATTTTCTCAAGTATATATTAATATTATAATATATTAGCATATTGTGCATATATAGGCATAGGTTAGGTTAGGTGTTTAGGTTCTGTTGGCGATTATTTGTATTTGTAGTACGTGGGTGAAGCATTTATAGCGTTGTGATTCGAACAAAATTCGTCAGTGAAGTACTTGTTCCGGATATGTTCGAACGTCAGCAGTTGTGAGTCGTGTGTAAACCGCTTTTCATTCATAAACAGAGGGTTTGGCGGGTGCATGGAATCACTTTTGGATCTTTGGAGGACGGGCTGGTATTTGTAGTACGTGGGTGAAGCATTTATAGCGTTGTGAGTCGAACAAAATTCGTCAGTGAAACACTTGTTCCGGATATGTTCGAACGTCAGCAGTTGTGAGTCGTGTGTAAACCGCTTTTCATTCATAAACAGGGGGTTTGGCGGGTGCATGGAATCACTTTTGGACCTTTGTTTGGAGGACGGGCTGATTTGAAGTACGTGATTGAAGCGTTTAGAGTTGCGATTCGAACAGAGGTCGGTAGTGAAACACTGTTCAAGAAATGTTCGAACGTCATAAGTTGAGAATCGTGTGTAACAGCCTGTCCTCATAAACAAAAGCCAAAGTCCATTCCATGCACCCGCCAAACCCCCAGTTTATGAATGAAAATCGGTTTACATTATATACTTAATGTGTGTATATTTAGGCATTGGTTAGGTTAGGTTAGGTTAAATATTTAGGTTCTGTTTGCGATTATTTGTATTTGTAACACGTAGGTGAAGCATTTATAGCGTTGTGTAAATTGATTTCATTTTTAATTGATTTCATCAGTTCGCAAAAATCGACGTAATGTCCCGTTTTATAATCGTAGGTCCTCGGTTCGGGCAATTTAGTTCAACAGTTTAGTGATGTTGTGAACACATGAGAGGACGGGCTGCATGCACAACCCGTCCTAATAGCACGTCGCATTTTGACGTATTCTTTACCTAAGGTCAAAAACTTGGCTTGCCCGAAACGCTGTGCGTATTAGTGGCTTTAGGTATTGTATGTACTAGCTTTATCTATAAATCTAACATTATGTTTGTAACTCATCTTCTATGTATGTACTTTTACCTGAATAAACATTTTGATTTTGATTTTATTTGTCTTACTAGAAAATGATAGCGGCTCGCGAAATTGACATAATGAATCGTTTCTGTTCATGGGTCCTCCGGTAAGTTAGGATTTGATAGGATTATCTACAAAACTTTCACTAAAAATCCGGTAAAAATATACTCAGCGTCTCTTAATCCCTCTCCGAGGTTCAAGTTCAAGTACGTTTATTGAGACAATAAAATACATCTCAAAAGGATAGAGTAGCCTAGGCCATTTCTACCATCCTCTACTTCAAGTCCCTCAAGGGGCGCATAAATCCAATAAGTACAAATCCACAAATCACAGTACAAGAATCACATTTAACATTGCAGGTTAATATAGCAAGCACAGCATATAAGTGTTACACTCTTGGGGCAAAATGATTGTAAAATGCAGAGGTTAGTGTGGCCGACCACAATGTGTTTGACAATGTTGCCAGATTGGGCTAAAAGTAGCGGATTGGGCTACTTTTGACAACTCGGCGCTCCTAAATGTTTAATCTCGCTACTTGCAACTTTTTGGGCTATTAATGTTAAGAAAGTCAATGACATTATTTATGCATATAATGTAATGTAGGTAAATCACACCTGCGTCCAACAGTCTGGTTGACCAGACGACCAACCGCAGGAGGCCTGGTCAGAGACCGGGCCCTGGGGACGTTGATCCTCGGGCCCTTGGAAAGAAAAAGTAACCGCAAGGTAAGGTACACCTCCCCAGATACGATAAACTTCCCAGCCTTAATTTCATTAATATTTCATCGCGGGTAATATCTATGCAAGCAATCCATCCTCCTGAAATGATAGTTCTTATCTATATGGTTGATTGATTGATAAAGATTAAGCCACCCAAGAGGTGGCACGGGCATGAATAACCCGTAAGAACTATTTGGTGGAAAGTACCAATATGTAGTGATGGACCACCAGTAAACCACTTATAGATGAATAAACAGATATTCCGTGTGAAAAACATTTGTGTGTATGTGTTCGATATTATAAAGTTAAACACAGTAGGATTTTACCTCAGGTTATGGGGCTAGTTTCAGTCACAAGCACTACCTCTGAAGCCTTGTATCAACACCTCAAAGATTATTTTGGCAATATTGGAGTTGATTTGAAGCAGCGTCGTGCTTGGACGAGACATCACCTCTGTGTAGACCTCGTCTCACTTTACACTGTGATGAAGAAGGATAGCCATTATTTGTTCCTTATCAAATGCACATGTCATTCCTTGCATTTGGTAAATCAGGTAAATTTGGTCTGTTATCATGCAGCTGACAAATTACCTTCCAGCATCGACTTCATAATAAGAGAAAGCTACAGCTGATTCCATAGATATTCATTCAGGAGATAAAGTTATCTAGAGATTTATAAACGTATAAATGATGGGAAAGATCCCTTACAGTTAATACCTTTGTCAGGAACCCGATGTTTGGAAAGGAACAATAGTGAAGAGCGGCTGTTAGATCAGTAGGATTTTTGAACCATTACCAAGTCGCTTCTTTCTCTTGTGATAACTGTTGCAAGGCATTTTCAATGTACTCTGATCCTGCCAACAAGCTATATTTCATATTCCTCAAATCAATCCTAAATGATGTTGAAAGGATGAATTTACTTGATCAAAAAGATGAAGCAGATCAGCGTAGCCTTCACACAGGCTTAGAAAACTTCACTCTTGGAATACTCGGAAGAATCGTGCATCCTGATCAGGCAAAACTTCATGTTAATTTGGACTTTAATTCTAGGGAGAAAGTGGATTTTTGTTATGAATTGTAGGCTACTTTAACTACAAATTCGCTACTTTCAGACCGTCAGCTCGCTACTTTCAGCAATTCGGACCTGGCAACCCTGCCGGGCGTGTCAGTGATCCACTTACCATTCCCACTCAACCACCCTCAATTGACGCTATACTGAACCCTCTAGCTCCTAGTTACACTGCTCTCCTCTGTGTATCCTCTGTGTATCCTCCTAATACTGTCTCTTGCTCCTAGTTACACTCCCCCGTCTGTGTATCCTCCTGCTGCTCCCTCATCTACATATAAAGTTAATCAAGTTACGTAGGTTATGTTAATTTAGGTTTAGTCATATTTGGTTAGGCCAGGGTCCAATGAAATATTTTAGGTACATTTGACTACCTGTGTCCTACGGAGGTCTGTCTACCAAGCCGACGACGAGGCTGTCCGCGGGGTTAATTTAATTATTATGGTATGGATACCATATCAATATATTGTTAAATTTTCTGGAAGTTTATATATGAATGGAAGGACCCCCTTTCTCTCTCTCTCTCTCTCTCTCTCTCTCTCTCTCTCTCTCTCTCTCTCTCTCTCTCTCTCTCTCTCTCTCTCTCTCTCTCTCTCTCTCTCTCTCTCTCTCTCATCTTTCTTTAGTTTATGTAAATAAACAATAAACTAAATTATCTGTAAATGGGTTATAGTCCTATATAGCACAAACTTACCTCCCTTCCATTCTTGCTTCCAGCATAAATGTATATAATGAAGATAAAAACAATTTTCCACTAACATAAAAATCTGGATTAGAACGGCAAAGACCGCAGCCAATTATTTTTAACTGCGTATCAAATGTTTGATGCGGTTTACGAGGCGAATTGAATGTCTGACTCTGTTATAACGGCTTGGTTATGTCTGATTGTGTAACCCATCCTCTTGGAACAATACTACTTATAATAACCATTTGCCCAAAAGTACCAATATGTAATGATGGACCCCGAAAAAGTTCAATTTTTGTACTTTTAATTCTATAGTCCGAAAAAATAGAACTGTGAATCAAACTTAAATATTCCTAGACCTAGTTTCTGGTTTGTCCAATTCAATAATACAAAAGTCAACTGGCCGAGGAGGATTGACTTGGCTCCAATCCTTAACTGTAGGCTCTATTCACCCGGCAATGAATGGGTACCTTGTTAATGTATTTGGCGGCTAGCATTCCAGGGGAAAATTTAGATTAGGGCCTGCCCGAAGGTCCCGAAGGAAAATTACGATTAAGGACCTGACCTATACGTTCTAGTGGCTGTACAAGAATGTAAGAACTCTTGTATATATAAATCAATAACATAAATACAAAACTTTCTAATTGTGGCCCATCACAACATAGTTGTGCTTTCCACCAAATAGTTAGTATAGGTACTTTCATTTTGGGAGGATAGCTGGAGTATGTTATGTCTGATTATGGCTTGGTTAGGTTATGGCTTGGTTATGTTGTCTGATTATGTTGTCTGATTATGTTGTCTGATTATGTTGTCTGATTATGTTGTCTGATAATGTTATGTCTGATAAAGTTATGTCTGGTAAGGTTATGCCTGATAAGGTTATGTCTGATTATGTTATGTCTGAAAATGTTGTCTGATAATGTTATATCTGATAATGTTATATCTGATAATGTTATGTCTGATAATGTTATGTCTGATAATGTTATGTCTGATAATGTTATGTCTGATAATGTTGTCTGATAATGTTATGTCTGATAATGTTATATCTAATAATGTTATGTCTGATAATGTTATATCTAATAATGTTATGTCTAATAATGTTATGTCTCATAATGTTATGTCTAATAATGTTATGTCTCATAATGTTATGTCTGATAATGTTATGTCTCATAATGTTATGTCTAATAATGTTATGTCTCATAATGTTATGTCTGATAATGTTATGTCTAATAATGTTATGTCTCATAATGTTATGTCTGATAATGTTATGTCTGATTATGTGATGTCAGCTCCCATCAGTTTAGATAGTACCTATGGTGACGATCGCCAATAGTCACGAATTCGTACGTACTTACTTTTTAGATAGTAGTATGCTAACTAGAAAGGAATTCTTTAAAAAATGAAACTAAAAAATAAACTTAAATATTTCTTGGCCTAGTATTCACACATACGTTTATCATCACTTTTCTTCTATGAGATATAAACCATATATCAACGATTCAGCCAATATTTTGCCGTTTTTCCACGTTTTTAGGCATTTTCGGTTTATTGTAATTAATTAAATGTACTCTACTATATTAGGCTTCAGATACCGTGTATTAACCCTAGGAAGGTTAGGTTAGGTTACTTTGTCAAAGAAACATAAGTAAAAAATAGTTTTCCGGTTTGTCCAACTCAATCAGTTTATTGTAATTAATTAAATGTACCGTACTATATTAGGCTTCAGATACCGTGTATTAACCCTAGGAAGGTTAGGTTAGGTTAGGTTAGGTTAGGTTAGGTTACTTTGTCAAAGAAACACAAGCAAAAAAATAGTTTTCCGGTTTGTCCAATTCAATAGTTAAGATTTCTACTTTCGTTGTACGTGGGTATATACACTATGGTCCTCATCGCTACTATAATTACTGCCAAAACACGGGGATGGGCTGGATAATGTGATGTCTGATAAGGTTATGTCTGGCTATGTTATGGCTGATAATATTATGTCTGATAAGGCAATGACTGATAAGATTAGGTAGAATTGACAGTCAAAAGGCTGGGAGGTAGACTCTCACTTAAATATCTGAGGTACATAATAACATCTCTGGAGGGTACATTCGATTCAAGCTTTCTTTTTTCTTGTATAAAGAACAGTTATTTTTAGTTATTTTTATCAGAATTATAAGAAGTTATTATCTATATACATATATATATATACATACATATATATATATATATATATATATATATATATAAATATATATATATATATATATATATATATATATATATTATATAATTATTAATAATAATGCATAGAAAACGATAAAAAGTCATAGAAGGGCAGACCATAGGAGGTTGGTTATAAAATGGTCACATGCGTTTCATAGTTTATAAACACTTGCGTGAAGTTATTAAACGATAGACAACACTTAGAGGAACGTCTGCAAGCAAACAGAGATGGAAGTTTATTAGTTCAGGTTGATATGGGTAAATATACAGTATGTAGAAGCACTCAAATGCCTCTACGCCCTCGACTCGCAATCGAGAGACCCGGGTTCGATCCCCGGACGGGACAGAGACGATTAGCCTCGTCCCCTTTCACCTGATCATCTAACAGAACACTGATACCTGGGATGGTCAGTGGTTGGCCCAGGCTCTATAAAGGGACGTCGATAAGCCGAGCAGACGACGGGAGACATCTCCCGTCACGCAGGGTGCAGTCGCACCTCCACAGATCTCCAGTATCATCTATTGATACTGGAAATGGCTCAAAAGGGCCACCACTTACGGGCTATTCATGCCCAAGCCACCTTTTGGGTGGCTTAATCTTCTCTCTCTCTCTCCGAGCAGACGCTATTCATGCCCATACCACCTGCTCGCCCGCCTAATCTATATCAATAATCACCGAGCAGGCTTCCTATTACGGGCTCACCATAGCCCGTGCTACGTGGACATTTCGTTCTGAGTAGCTAAATATAAAACAACAACAGGAATCCTATTCATATTTATTCACGTTTTAGCGTAACTAATTCATACACTAACACTTCGTAGCATATTGTACGCATATACAAAAATATAGATACACACGTTTCAGAGTAATACACCAATATACAGCCATACAAACACGCATCCTTGAATAATTAATACAACCATAGACAAATTGACGTTAGTGAGATTATAATCAACTAGGTGGCATTTTATGAACAGGTTGTGCAGATACATCCACAATCTCACATACTTATATACATCAGATGAACACAATCACAACATATATATACAATGACGTACGCACACATGCATACATATACATCTGAAAACTCAAACATCCTGGGGACCATTCAGGCTTGTTCGCATACATATACATATTCACACACAGGCGATTTGTCCCAATAACGTGGCTAAAGTATGTTGACAAGACCTTGAGAATGGTCCAGGACGGACCGAAACGTCGTCGTCCCTTCACCTTCTAGTGTGTGGTCTGGTCAACATACATATTCACACTACACACATATACACTGACGGAAGATACACACACACACATTGTGGGGCCTCGCGGCTGAGTGGACAGCATTCGGGGGGTAATAGTCCCACGGGCCCAGGTTCGATTCCCGGTGGAGGCAGAAACAAATGGGCAGAGTTTCTTTCACCCTGATGCTCCTGTTCACCTAGCAGTAAATAGATACCTGGGAGTTAGACAGCTGCTACGGGCTGCTTCCTGGGGATATGTGCGTGTGCTAGAAACACATATATGTAGTAGACATAATAGAGGAAAAATTAATTGGTTAGAAAAGCGAGGTCCAAGGGCTAAAAGCCCAATACTGCAAATACAAATAGTAAATACACACAGGCACGTGTACATTACAGCTGTCAACAGCAGAAGTGATGAAGCAGTCACAAGAACTGGATGATACAAAACCAGTATATAGGTCTAGAGTCTTCCCCTTGAGTCCTAAAGAAAGCTGCCACAAGTCTGGGTTTACCACTTGCTTGGATAAAACAACTCACTTGTGAAAGAGGGACTGCCACATGAATGGAAGCCAGCCAATGAATATAGGAGCCTTTGAATGTTCCTCACATTCTCATTCACTCACACAGTGAGTGTGGAACAAGTGTTCCTCACTGCAACGTGCCAGAGATCACAGACAAGTGGACCTCTTGGAGGAAACAGGCGGGAATGTTACAGTGGGTTGGGGCGTACTTAAGCAACATAAAACAGAGTTGACAAGGGAGAAGAGAAATGGTTGGCCACGTTTCCTTTCATCTAATGCCTCTGCTCACCTAGCATGTTGATTGTTGTCACCTAGTAGTAAATATATACCCGGGAGTTAGTCAACTGTTGTGGAGTTACATTCTGGGGAAGGTCAGTAGCTCGACCTTGGCGGGGGGGGGGGGGGGGGGGGGGGGGGGGGGGGGGGGAAGAGGGAACTCGATACAAGCCTAGCTTATATATATTCACAGGCTGCCTGGCTCCTGTCGAAACGGATCATTGTCGAGACGCCACTGGCGGGGTTCCACAGGGTCATATTAGCACCTATGCTAGGCGTGATTAATGTGAAAGATTTCCAAGAGATAAGTCCTTCCTGCTAATGCTTACTTATGGAAACATTTTAAGGGAAAGACGCACGGAGGAAGCCTACAAGAAACTTTAAGGAGGAACTCGTCAAATCAAATGTTTAACAAGTGGCTGCCAGAACACTCACAAGTCCAGTAAGCGGAGTGTAATGAAGAAGGTGCATGCTGAAAATTGACGTGATGTCCCGTTTTCCATTCGTAGGTCCTCGGTTAGGTTAGGTTCGGGCAAGTTAGTACATCAATTTAGTGACGTTGTGTACGCTCAAGAGGACGGGCTGGAAAACAGGCCAGACATATGGTACCACGTGGGGGGTTGTTGTTGTCGTTGTTTAAGATTCAGCTTCTAGGAACAAAAAGTTCAAAGTAGCACGGGCTATGGTGAGCCCGTAGTGGACAAAGTAGCACGGGCTACTTTGTCCACTACGTAAGTGCCACTACGTAGTGGCACTTACGTAGTGGCACTTACAGTCCCGCTCCTGTGCCACTACGTAAGTCCACTACGGGCATGGTGAGCCCGTAGTGGACTTACGTGGCACAGGAGCGGGGCTGTAACTGACGTGGGAGGGAAGGAAGGAATTATCAAGGGAAAGCGCGAAGCCATTACGGCTATATAGCACTGGGGAGGGGTCAGGATAAGGATTTGGGATGGGACGGGGGAAGGAATGGTGCCCCAACCACTTGGACGGTCGGGGATTGAACGCCGACCTGCATGAAGCGAGACCGTCGCTCTGCCGTCCTGACGTGGGAGGGGAAACTCTCCTTGTTATAGTTAAAAATTCTTGAGGTTGACTACGTACCGAACTGAGGACAACATAAGAATAAAGGAATCTGTAGATGTATTGTCCATGCGAGGCAGCGCCTGTTTATACCCAACCACATCCACTCGGATATTTGTATTAACCTACGCTTGTAACAATCAATCGGACCCACAGCTATTATGGAAGGTAGAGCAACTGCCCTGGTTCTTGCAGGTCGGCGTTCAATCCCCGACCGTCTAAGTGGTTGGGCACCATTCCTCTCCCCCCGTCCCATCCCAAATCCTTATCCTGACCCTTTCCATGTGCTATATAGTCGTAATGGCTTGGCGCTTACCCCTAAAAATTCATTCATTCATTGCCTTATTGACAATTTCAGCGTTCTTCAGCTGATATCCAGCAACTCTTTCCTACCGCTGCTGCATCTTTCGCAGCGGTTACATCTCCATCAGCGGTTGATTGCATCTTCCGCTTCTCCATCAAACTCTGCATCACCTGCAGCTGCCGCAGTTGTGGCCGCCAGGGCGCCTGACAGCTGGGTGGACAGCGCTTCGGATTCGTAGTCCTGAGGTTCCGGGTTCGATCCCCGGTGGAGGCCAGAGTTTCTTTCACCCTGATGCCCGTGTTACCTAACAGTAAATAGGTACCTGGGAGTTAGTCAGCTGTCACGGGCTGCTTCCTGGGGGGGGGGGTGGAGGCCTGGTCGAGGACCGGGCCGCGGGGACACTAAGCCCCGAAATCATCTCAAGATAACCTCCCCGATAATCCCAACAGGAGACGCACGTAGTCACCGCCAGTTTTAACCTCATTTTGCATCGCCATTACAGCTTTAGTAACCCAGTTTGATGCGCTCTCACCATTCGAGACGCAAGTCTAACAAACTCTAAACTATGGTGATGAAAAATTACTTGCTACAAAGCACTATGTTTAGTCTTGCTTGTGAGATAACTGAGGCGGTTCAGCGTCGGGCGAAGCGGCCGCTCACCTGTGAGAAAGTGGACCTAAGATTGCTTGAGAATAAATCCCGGAATTTTTATCTCCTAAAATATCGTCATACGACCCCAAGAAAGTGAGAAAAAGAAAACTTATCCGCGATGAGCCGATCCACCGCAGGGATTATATTTGTATGAATGTGATTTATATCAAATCCTCGTTTCGTTTGCCCGAAACGCATTGCGTAATAGTGGCTTTAGGCATTGTATGTACTAGCTCTATCTATATATCAATCCATTAATGTAACATCACTTGTATGTATATACCTTACCTGAATAAACATCTGAATCTGAATCTGAATCAAAACTTACGCGACTGAGAAACAATATACAAAACATTTTCAATTTGGTTTACGATTATGCTCAGCGGCGCCAGATAAACATTTATCAAGTAAATTCTTACAACAAAAACTATGGAATTGCGAGTTAAAAAAAACAATTGGTATGATATTCCGATTTCTAAAACAATATTTAAATTATTGGATGAATGCGGTAAAACATTTTAAAATTTTGTTTTGAAACGTAAAAGCGAAGATATTTTGCAGAGTGCGCGGCACTAGGCTTCACACACAACCCTCTCACAAATCTTTCACCCTGTCCATGGAGGACAGAAGAAAATGTATATATGCTAGTTAGCATTGTAAATGTGTGGCCACGTCTGTGGTAGAAAATAATAATAATAATAATAATAATAAAAAGACTGCTGGGATTTGTGACAAATTATCTGCATACCAGGAATATAGGCATATTATTTTCGTGTCACAAGCAAATTGTTGTTGTTATAGATTCAGCTACTCAGAACAAGCTCCAAGTAGCACGGGCTATGGTGAGCCCGTAGCTTACCTGGCACAGGAGTGGGGCAAGTAGCACGGACTATGGTAAGCCTGTAGTGGACTTACCTGGCATAGGAGCGGTGCTGTGTGTGTCTCGCGAATGAGTCGAACAAGAAAAGCTATCAAGATAGCAATGGACAAGCAAACACAATCTCTGGCAAATATAATCCCATAATATACTGGGAAATGTTGCTTGAGGTGTGGAGTAAGGAAGAGAAATTGGCGGGAAGCGTAGGACAGGTTAGAGTGTGTGGCGGCGGGGCGCGAGGCTTGTGATCCTGGACGTGTATTGGCTCCTCCAGCCACGCATTCATTACATGCTGCTCATATCCAGAACCCATTATAGCTTCGTAGTTTTTATAAATTCCGGACTGGTGCTCCGGCAATGGCAAACGTTGTAAAGCCAGCAGGAGGGAGGGTGAGTGCGTGGAGCAGCAGGAAGGTAGAGGCGGCGGCCTGTGCAGCTGTCTGGGGGACGCCTGTGCAGCTGTCTGGGGAACGCCTGTGCAGCTGTCTGGGGCGGCCTGTGCAGCTACCTGGGGGCGACCTGTGCAGCTACCTGGGGGCGGCCTGTGCAGCTGCCTGGGGGCGGCCTGTGCAGCTACCTGGGGCCGGCCTGTGCAGCTGCCTGGGGGCGGCCTGTGCAGCTACCTGGGGGCGGCCTGTGCAGTTACCTTTGGCGGTCTGTGCAGCTGCCTGGGGGCGGCCTGTGCAGCTGCCTGGGGGCGGCCTGGTGATGGGGTCTGGGATAACTCCGGTAATTTGTATCCCTCGTGGCGCGGGCACGACGTGAAATATTTGCGCAACTGACTCGGTAAACTTGCCAAAGTCACTCCCTCGATCGTTAAGCTGATGAAGACTGACAGCTGGCCTAAGAAGTTGGCCGGATCATCTTCTGCGAGCGGTGGCAACATTTTCAAGTTTTAACGCTTAACTTATTTACACTACGAATGTTTACTAAGTGCGTCACACCGTCACAATTTGTCAAGTGCGTGACGGGACGGCGTGACAACGCCGCCCGGGTGTTAGTTTACGCTCTAATGCCAAATTTATAATGACGAACAATTTTCGTGGGTGATATGACATTATTTTACATTATAGATACTAGTATTTTGGTATTTGTGTGGGAGTTCAGGTTTGTCAGGCGGTGGCAGACCTGTACGGAGGTACCAGTGCTCGCTCAAACCTATAAAATGCTACCGGGTTGTTTAGGGAGTGTGTGGTGGGAGGTGTACAGTGTTGTCAGTGTGTGGTGGGAGGTGTAGAGTGTTGTCAGTGTGTGGTGGGAGGTGTAGAGTGTTGTCAGTGTGTGGTGAAAGGTGTAGTGTTGTCAGTGTGTGTGGTGGAAGGCCTATAGTGTCATTGTGTGTGGTGGAAGGCCTATAGTGTCATTGTGTGATAGTACACTGTGTTTTACAGTGTAAAACACTAGTACACTAGTGGTTTACATGATAAAAAGACTACTGAGGATGTGAACTAATACAAGAGACTCACATGAATGGAATAACATCTGCCGGCAGCTTAAATAAATATGAATATAAGAACAGCATTTAGAAAACTATTCAGAACAATATACACCTCTTATGTTAAGCCTGTCTTTGAATACGCAAATCGTGCACTGAATCACAGTCTTGTTAAACACAAGTAAAACAAATTTTAGTTATGAAGATACGACAAAAGAGCTTAACCTAACTACACTAGAAGAAGGGCTAAAGGTGACATGATCACAACGTATATGATTCTGAAGGGAATAAAGTGGAAAGCTATAACATCTTCCCATGGCAGGAAGAGGAGGACGAGGGGACACAGTTGGGATCTGGAAACACAAATGAGCCGTTAAATCGTATGTAAGTACACACAATGTGTGTGGTAAATAAATGGAACGCTCTTGGAAACCTGAAGTTGCGAAAGACACCTCAAATTTCGGTAGCAAGTTTGACAGCATTAGAACACCGATAAGTATAAAACATCGCGTATAACAGGTAGGAGACGAGGCCCGAGAGCTAGAACTTGCTCCCACATAAGCACAGATAACCACAGCTAAACTGTGTAAGCATCTAGACAATGCAGAAGAGACACAAATGAAGATAATAGAGTTAATAGTAATGTCAATTAATTTTAAATTTCAGCTTACCCTAATACAAAAAACAAATTGGTTGTTGTTTTAAATTTAGCTACTGAGAACGATGTATCTATGTAGCACGGGCTATGGTGAGCCCGTAATCACACAAATTGGTTAGTGGAGCACCAGGTAATAGGACCGACGGGGGGACACCTGGCCTATGAGGCTCAGCTGGCGTCCCCGGACTTGCATGGGGACGTCCATCATGGCTGGGACTACTAACGACCGTTAAGTACTACGTCAAGGTCGGATATTAAGACGTTAGTGTTTATAGAAGTGGTTGGCTAGTGGGGACCCCACGCTGCAACACTTGCCACACTGGTGGTGACATTTACAATAATCTAACACAGATTCATGATATAATTAGTAAACAGCACTGTTTATGTGATTTTGTTTCTGATATTGTTGCTGTTACTGCTGCTGTTTTTGCTCTCACTGCATACTGATGTGGCTGCTAATGCTACTGCATACTCATATTGCTGCTGCTGCATACTGATGTTAACTCCTAATACACACTGCTGTTCCTGCTATTTCCACTAATGCTGTTGCTACTACTGCTGTTCGTGCTGGCATTACTGTCGTCACTACATCGTGTTGTTACTGCCGTTCCTCCAGCTGTCATCTTATTGGTGAAGTTGCTGTTGCTTAAGTTACGCCGCGCGGTTCCGTGTGTGGGTGTTGCTGGGGTTCCGTCTTAATCACGGGATAAAGACATCTCCACGTGAACAACCTTTGGTGTGATATCAAATGTAATAAAATAAAAGCATGGTTGAGAACTGTCTTGTAATGTGTGTGTGTGTGCTGGGGTTTATGGGGAGGGTAAGGGGCGCCCTGATTCACAGGGAACCTCCCCTTCCCCTGAGGTTAAGTGAGAGATAAAGAGAGCTTTCTGAGGGGAGAAACTTGATTCACAGGAAAAAACTCTCTCTCTCTCCCTCTCTCTCTCTCTCTCTCTCTCTCTCTCTCTCTCTCTCTCTCTCTCTCTCTCTCTCTCTCTCTCTCTCTCTCTCTCTCTCTCTCTCTCTCTGAGGTTACGTGAGACATAGACCTCTGAGAGGGGTCTTGATTCAGAGAGAATTTATCTCACCGAGGTCATTCGAGGGAGAAAACATCTCCAAGGCTGACTCAGACGTCAGAGGCGGACCAAGCGACGATAAATGTTAAAACCCCCTTCCATAAAAAGCAGTCACAATGGTGAGGTATTTGTGTGTGTTGAAGAAATCGTTTGAAGTGCTGTTGAGACATTCTCCAACAATAATAATTATCGTGTATTTTATAACCCTCGACGGCAACAAATGAAGGTATCCTCGGTTTCTTGGGCCATCGCATATGCACCAGATAAATAATATTATGAAACATCAATTCAAAATATACATTGTTCCCATTTCATGATACAGTCAATATTATGACGTTGTTATAAATAATGGCGCTCAACACGCTTTATTTTAAACAAAATAAAAATAAAGTTTTTTTTACATGTAACAGTAAGGTGTTTATAGAAATAGTAGGTGAGTCCAGCTGCAGACGATGAGTCACAGTGACGTGGGTGATGATATGATGACTATACACCAGAAGATGAGGAGACGACGACGTTTCGGTCCGTCCTGGACCGAGTCAATGTATCAATCACAATAGACTTGATAATGGTCCAGGACGGATCGAAATCTATGCTTCGGCAGCAGACCCCAGTTATGCCCCGGCAGCAGACCCCAGTTATGCCCCGGCAGCAGACCCCAGTTATGCCCCGGCAGCAGACCCCAGTTATGCCCCGGCAGCAGACCCCAGTTATGCCCCGGCAGCAGACCCCAGTTATGCCCCGGCAGCAGACCCCAGTTATGCCCCGGCAGCAGACCCCAGTTATGCTCCGGCAGCAGACTCCAGTTATGCCCCGGCAGCAGACCCCAGTTATGCCCCGGCAGCAGACTCCAGTTATGCCGCGGCAGCAGACCCCAGTTATGCCCCAGCAGCAGACTCCAGTTATGCCGCGGCAGCAGATCCCAGCTATGCCCCGGCAGCAGACCCCAACTATGCCCCGGCAGCAGACCCCAGCTATGCTCCGGCAGCAGACCCCAGGCCCCAGCCCAAGCCCCAGCCAGCAAATATCTCTTGATACACACACGGGCAACACTATAAATCCCAAGCGATATTCTCACTAAAACATTTTCAACGTTTGAAGAACTCATTTTCTCGCAATTTCCCTCGAGTGAGAAGCATTCATAACAGAGATTTTGCTGATGTTTTCAGAGTTATAGAGGAAGTAATTCTGGGGAGTGAGGCAGATAGTTGCTGGGGAACCGTTAGGCAAATGGTTGCTGGAAAACCGTTAGGCAGATGGTCGCTGGAAAGCCGTTAGGCAGATGGTCGCTGGAAAGCCGTTAGGCAGATGGTCGCTGGAAAGCCGTTAGGCAGATGGTCGCTGGAAAGCCGTTAGGAAGATGGTCGCTGGAAAGCCGTTAGGCAGATGGTCGCTGGAAAGTCGTTAGGCAGATGGTCGCTGGAAAGCCGTTAGGAAGATGGTCGCTGGAAAGCCGTTAGGAAGATGGTCGCTGGAAAGCCGTTAGGAAGATGGTCGCTGGAAAGCCGTTAGGAAGATGGTCGCTGGAAAGCCGTTAGGCAGATGGTCGCTGGAAAGTCGTTAGGCAGATGGTTGCTGGAAAGCCGTTAGGCAGATTGTAGCTGGAAAGCCGTCAGGCAGATGGTCGCTGGAAAGCCGTTAGGCAGATGGTGGCTGGAGAAGCCGTTAGGCAGATGGTGGCTGGTGGGGAAAGCGGCCAGGATGGATGTGTGGGACCGCGCAACAAATATATATGGGTCACCCCCACTTCTTCAAGATTAGAGGCCACCCTCTCGGTTCAAGCAGGATACTCACTCCCTTCCTCTCCCTCTCTCTCTCTCCCTCTCTCTCAAGCAGGTGCCGCTATCAGCCACAGGGAAACGTCAAATCCGGTAAGTACAGTGAACAAGACCACTGCCACAGCTTTGTCCCTGTTGGGGACACTAAAAGCCCCGAAATCATCTCAAGATAACCTCAAGATTGGGTCCGAGGCCCATGGCTCCTAGTGAGGTGCCTTGAGCTTCCTCTGGGATCTGGGTTCCAGAGGTACCGATACAAGAGACCCTAGAGCGGGCAGATTTACTTTTCCAAGGCTTCAATGTGACAATCCAGAGGAAAAATTCCTGCTGCATCCTCAGTTCCTGCGCGCGCACACACACCAGTTTTTTTTTTTATTATTATTTTCTACCACAGACGTGGCCACACATTTACAATGCTAACCAGAATATATACATTTTCTTCTGTCCTCCATGGACAGGGTTAGAGACGTGTTAAACATATAGTTCAAGGATTTATTGAACACAACCACAGGTGATTCGGTGCTTTTAAAATGCTAAGCTAACCTACATACGTAAATACATAGATAGATTTACGTATGCCCTACATAAAGTGTTAGATGTGTCTTTTATATAGTGTCATTAATGTACATTCACAAAGGTGAAATGTAATTCTGATCAGCTTCCATATATACTTTATACCCATACATATACATACACACACACACACATATACATACATATATACACACACACATGCATTCACATACATTTGTCTCATTTACTCTGACAGGGTGAGGTAGCTGATAAAGAAACTAGTGTGCAATTAAACACCTAATCACTGAAGGTGATGAAGGTGCTTTTACAAGCTCAGGTTATATAGTTACATCATATATATACATTGTATGATGTGTGAGTACACCAGTTGATTGACAGTTGAGAGGCGGGACCAAAGAGCCAAAGCTCAACCCCCGCAAGCACAATTAGGTGAGTACACATACTATCCTTCTGCAGATGAGGACTTAATTATCAAATCACGACCGTTCGCGCGTATTTTTGTATTTCAGTAATAATTGGTCCCTTATCAGACACTTTCAGACAAATATTATATCATCGCATATTAATTAACAATAATTGGTTATTTTACATTTTCTTGATAAATCGCATATACTTGGTAAACAAAAATATGAAAACATTTCGTTGATTTCATCAAGTTTTTTCACTCTGAAGGATGGTAATTATGTTGAATACGTTCAAATACATTTTGTTGTGAATGAGATGAAAGAAATATTTCTCAACTCTGTTCATAGCTTCTAAGGAGGCCTGGTCAAGGACCGGGCCGCGAGGACGTTGAGCCCCGAAATCATTGCAAGGTATTACTGAAGGATAACTGTGCCTATATGCTCCAAAATGTATATAACTATAAATATATAAATTAGTATATATCTAAATTCTCATACGGAGGAATATTGACCAGAATAAGCCTATAACTAACCTTCAGTAACAATAATCACAGCCTATGGATAGTGAAGGAATATTGACCACGAATAGCAAATGGATAGCGAGACGGGACAGCACCACCAGATTAAAGGTGAGCTCTGCTAAAACATTTCACAACACAATACAGTGGACCATAAACCTATATCAAAGAGTCCAGTATGCGCCCGAGTCGTGTCACGCAGCCGCTCTACACACCCAGGATACCTGATCAACCAGGCTGTGATTCATGCGTCAGGATATTGAAAGAAGAGCGTCAGAGGTGGAACAAGTCCTAGATGACAGGGCCAGAGTGCATGGCGGGATTGTGTGAAAAATTCTGTTCCGGCTTCAGTAGAAGCCTCAGAAAATCCTTGTGGGTTCAGTAGGACTCCAGGTTACAATCCTTATACCATGTCGTGGTCTAGTGGCTAGAAGCGTGTTCGTGGGAACACCCACCGCATAGGTTCGAACCCTCATCACTGCTCCTATGGACTTTTTCACGTTAGTGACTACTCTCTGACTATTTGTCTCTGACTCTGTCTACTCTGACTATTTTCAACATACACAAAGTCGTAACGTCTGAGTCGTTACGACTTAGCAGAAGTCGTAACTTCTGCTAATTCGGAAAGAAAATCAAATTTAAAAAATGTAGGATACACTTTAGAAGCCTAAACTTATTGAAAGTAGCAGAAAGAGAAGCAAGGAAAAAATTATCCACATGTGAGGTGGTGGTCAAGTAGCTATGGAGATCAATTGTCCGTGTCCACTTATCATTAATCTCAACTTTTTGTATTGTATATTACCTTTACCTTTATATTACCATTTTTTTCGTATCGCTGAGGAATGCTTGCAAAAAAGGTGAACATATATGACTGAGCAAATTAAGGTTAATTGGGTTGTTTTTACGGTATATTTGTTTCGGGTCGTTCTGTGAATTATAGTGAATGTAAACAATACACTGAACTTTTGTTTGACATTATAATTATTATTGAGAAACTTACTTCACTTCCGTAGTGAATGAAGGTGAAGGAAACACCTTCATGTACACATGTACATATTACATATGTACACTTACATGTGTAAGTGTAATATTAAACAAAAAATTTTCAAGTGAAATTTACATCCTTTATCAAGCTGGTGTTAGTTAAACATTGTTAGTTAGCACCTTGACAAAAAATGTAGGTTTTATCCGAAAATTAGGCTTTTAATAGACTTACACATATATTTGGTCTTTCCTTCACCTTTATTCAAGCACAGCGGCATTGTAGTAAGTTTCTCCATTATTATTATTATTATTATTATTATTATTATTATTATTATTATTATTACATCGGCATCATTATGTATTAACGAAGTTGCAGAATTTGTGATGAGAGTGACGGACACCGCCTTGACCACTATCTACGTGAATGTGAACACCTGAGAGACATTAGAAATATGTGTAGAATAATAAACCCCACATTGTTTGAGTTACGAAAACACTATTTGTCAAATATTGATACTGTTCTTAAAAGATTCCCCCATTTTGCACCCGCAAGATAACGTAAGCTTTTAAGGGTTGACAGATGTTAATCTTCTTGTTTGAGGAGCTGTTCACTTGAGACAGTTAAGCGAGTCCCAGCTGTGTCTGGGTACAAGTGACAGGATGAACAACCCAGCGGGTTTTCTTCCTATTGGGGAGTGTTGTACATGCTGCTATGGCGGTATGTCCACTCACAAGATGAGTGGCGCTGCCCAATAAACTCGCCCCTCGGGGCAAAATTAAAATTAAAAAATTAGGGCAAAACAGAGTAAGAGGGAAGTGGATATAGAAATACCGCATAATAACAAAAGAACATTAGAATTAAGAAAACTGGAGAAGGCTTATTATCTCATACGTAACAGCTCCTATTTATATCCACCCAAACTCATCCATATATACATGTCTAACCTACGCTTGAAACAATCCCACGCCTATTATATTACCCGGTAAATGTTCCACCAATCAACAATACTGTTTCCAGACCAGTATTTACACAGGTCTCTCCTGAATCTAAACGTCTTTGATTTACATAATTGTTTCGTGTGTGTTCGATATATTTTAATATATTTAATACATTCACTAAGTTCAAATAGAGTTCTTAGTGATCAATGGCTTGCGCGTTCATGCAGCTTTCTCATATATTTAATACCTTATTAATATCTCCTTAGTTATACTCCTTTTATCCATACTTCATACCCTAACTTCTTGCTTGTTTAGAGTATTGTAAATTATGTTAGTTTAATCTCTTTATGTGAAAGGTTTCTAATTCCTGGGATTAACTTTGTCATCCGTCTCGGAACTCGTTCCTGCGAATTTATGTCTATTCTACATTATGGCGACTAAAACTAAACTCCATAATCCAAGTGGGATTATGGAGTTTTTATGTTCTTGGTCTAAATAGCCCAAGAAAAAGCTGAAGAATAACAGGTGTTTAATGCTTATGAGTCCGAAAATCCCCAGTATCCTATTTGCCTTAATCCAAACATTTATGCATTGACTTTTTGGCATTAGATCCCTACTAATCATGACTACAAGACGTTTTTCTCAGTCAGACTCGTAATTTCAACACTATTTTCTTCTTGAGGTTATCTTGAGATGTTTTCGGGGCTTAGCGTCCCCGCGGGCCGGTCCTCTACCAGGTCTCCTTTCTGTTACACCCCCCCCCCCCCAGAAAGAAGTCCGTAGCAGCTGTCTAACTCCCAGGTACCTATTTACTGCTAGATGACAGTGGCATCAGGGTGAAAGAAACATTTTGTCTATTTGTCTCCGCCTCCACCGGGGATCGAACCTGGAACCTCCAGACTACGAAGCGCTGTCGACCCAGCTGTCAGGCGCCCTCAATGGGAACTATCAAACAAATTTCTAGTAACTCTTATCATCATTACCTAACCTCAGAACCCTATATTATTCAGTCTTAAACTGCATCTGCCAAGCTTTCGCCCATTTCACCAGCTAATCTAGATCATCTTGAAGAGATTGCGAGTCTCTTGAATTTATTTCCCTCACTATTTTTAAATCGTCTGCAAATTTACAAATATTGCTGCTCAGTCTCGTATCTAAATCTTTTAATATATATGTAAACCAGGCAAGATTGGGCATTGTAATACAGAGATCAGTAGGAGGAAAGAGAGACAAATGAGGGCACCTTGGAGGAAACCAAAGAAGGGGAACGAGGTTGAGATGTGATGAAGATACAAATAATGACACTGATAAAGGCTAGTATGGGAAATATAGCGCAGGAGGCTTGGTCAGAAACTGGGCCGGTGAGTCATTGATCCTCGGAGCCATTTCAAGGTCGCCAATCCATCAACAAAGTTTGGCCATCCCCATCCATCAACACGGGTTGACCAGCCCATCCATCAACACGGGTTGGCCAGCCCATCCATCAACACGGGCTGACCAGCCCATCCATCAACACGGGCTGACCAGCCCATCCATCAACCCGGGTTGGCCAGCCCATCCATCAACCCGGGTTGACCAGCCCATCCATCATCCCGGGTTGACCAGCCCATCCATCAACCCGGGTTGGCTGCTCGTCCTTCACCTCGGAAGCCCGGATGGCAGACTGTCAACACCATAACAGCCCCAGAAAGACCAAGGAGCGAGACGCGCCACCTGTCGCCTCTCACCTCACAAATGTTCCCGACAAATCCTGCTGGATAAACACTTTCCTGGAGTTTATCGTGAATTTTCTCCAGAGAGAGAGAGAGAGAGAGAGAGAGAGAGAGAGAGAGAGAGAGAGAGAGAGAGAGAGAGAGAGAGAGAGAGAGAGAGAGAGAGAGAGAGAGAGAGAGAGCAGGAGAAGGGAGGGTGCTGATGCTCAACGCGGGGTATATTGGAAAGGGAACAAATGGGAAGTATTGGATATATTGGAAAGGGGCATAAATGGATAAACTGTGGTACGATACGCCGGAAGGGAATGGTTTTCCAGGACATACAACTGCAGTAAGACACAGCAGTAGTAGGACAGGACGCATCAACACTAGAACTTAAAAACAATCAGAACAAGGCAGCGGTAGAGCACAACAGCAGACAGGACTCAGTAACAGCAACAGCAGGAGACAGCCTCAGTACATAGAGCAGCAGAACACAACAACAGCAGAGAACACCACAGCAGATTGGACACAACAACAGCAGGACACAACAGCAGACAATATAAACCAACAGAGCACATCAGCAGCAGACAGGATAAACCAACAGAGCACATCAGCAGTAGACAGGGCACCACAACAGAACACAATAACACCAGGAGACAACAACAAGCAGGGCGCAGCAGGAAACAGGACACAACATTAAACAGGACACAGCAGGACGTACAGGACACAGCAGCAAACAGGACACGCACTAAGGGTCACCAACAGACACGTATCCGCCGTGAGCGTCAAACAAAGGTAGCGACATTTGGCAACTGTGCTATTGATCAGGACAACACCACCTCCAACGGGGCCCGGTACGCCGGTGTGATGGTGTGGTAGAGTGGTGGTAGGGTCGGGTGGTAGGCCGGTGTGGTAGAGTGATGGTAGGGTCGGGTGGTAGGCCGGTGTGGTAGAGTGGTGGTAGGCCGGTGTGGTAGGGTCGGATGGTAGGCCGGTGTGGTGAAGAGTTGGACGGGGCGGTGTAGCGGCAGGTATGAGTGATGGCGTGGTATGGTGATATGGGACTATGATGCGCTATGGTGGCATTGTGAAGTGATGGCAGACTTCAATATTTCAGACCCCAGACTTCGGCGTAGCCTACACTGGACTAGACTTCAACGTAGCCTATACTGGACTAACTTTAATGTAAACAAGAAACAAGACGTGAACAAAAATTCAATAATTCTTACAAAAGGCTACAGATAAGGACTTGAACTTAACTGATGTTTATGAAAATGATAAATTAGAACCTGACCAAACAACAATTTCCCATGACCACTCATCAAAAGGACACGCAAATTCAAGGATACCAAGAAACACAGTCTGTTAAAAAATGATAATGATAGATCAACTACAACATGCACACCAGATGGCTGCCCAACATGTCCGTTATCAAGCTAACATAAATAACTAGCCACTAGATCAACGTGTTGTATATTTTCAACGAGCTAGTAACTAGGAATTATTTGTTGTATAGACCACGGAGCTCTAATAAACTTCCCACCCAGTGGGCACAATATCAAAGAGTGGCGCTGGTTCGACCTTAAATCAACGTTGAATCAATCCACTGTATATTCCATTCCATTCCACTGTATACTCCATTCCATTCCACTGTATAACCCACCGTATACAATCAAAGCCTAATTTCAACCGTATCGAACTACCGTATCGTAGGCTTCAAAAGCCTAATTCAACCGTATCGACATTGATAACGTCGATTCTACATTAAATTAACGTCGGGATACGTCATTCACAACACAATTAAGTAATCATCAATAGAAGGAGCCAAGCCGGGAAGACTATGGTAACACATGTGTAACACAAGAGAATGCTCAGGGCTACTCAAAATGCGTATGCGCACAGCGAGATAAAGGGAGAGGAGAGGCATATTCTCCCTATCCCTTCGACTCATATTCTGTGTAATATCAACGTCCCATTATAAGACTTAGTAGAAAACCTATTCTAAAATGCTTCTCACGTCAGCAGAATTCACTGGGGAATTTTTAAAACTAAAATTTCTTCACCTGGCCGTCAGGACGGAGTCGAATATCTATTTTTTTCACTTCTCCTTTCAGAATTTCGCAAATAATTTTCTCAGCTTCGTTTTTCTAATTCGATCCTCGGTAGAATAACAATTTATGATACCGTGTACGCATAAATGCGGCCACACGTGCTCCAATCTTCCAAGATTCCCAGTGTTTGGCTAGCGAGGGTCGCCTCGTAAGATGTTCCCGTGAAGCCTCATCCGCATAAATCCTCTTCCCTCCCCGGCTTGGAAACAGAGCAGCATCTCCCCCAAAAAATAAACATGCTAAAAAGAGGTGACTGCATAGAGGCTGGAGACAGCGGACGTGAAGACAGTGTGAGACGACAACGCTCCTGCAAAACCTGTCACCTTCCCAAACAAAACCTTCATCACCATTTCTTCCAGCGCAAATCCTACGGAAACAGATAATTTTGAAAAGTTAATACAGGTCGGGGATATTTGCACACAATAAATAGGCCCTTGGTGCTCGTGTAATGGGACGTAATGCACGCTGAAATCACATTTTCGTGATTTTCTATGAATTTTCCCATAGGAGCGTAACATCCTCTCTGACTTGAGTGTGTGGAGTGCTAGGATATAATATCTTATAGTGCATCCTCGGTCTATATATCTGTTCATTGTTAGCGCTGACTCCGTTGAGTAACGTGAGAATAATACCATACCGACATCCATTTCAGGATGCTATCTCCTTTGTTGCCCCCGGGGTGAATGCTTTCTCCCTGGTTATACCTAGATCATGATGCTCTCTCTCCTTGGTTATACCCAGCTCATGATGCTCTCTCATGATGCCTTTTCCTTGGTATATACCCTGCTGAGGGGTGCTTTCTCCTTGGTTATACCCAGCTCATGATGCTCTCTCTTTGGTTATACCCAATTTAAGATGCCTTTTCCTTGGTTATACCCAATTTAAGATGCCTTTTCCTTGGTATATACCCTGCTGAGGGGTGCTTTCTCCTTGGTTATACCCAGCTCATGATACTCTCTTCTTGGTTATGTCCAGCAATAACATGTCTAGATCACCGTAATTACACTTTACACTGAGTGTCTTAACACAGTGTAAAGATTATAGGACTCACCTAGTAAGAGTATCCTCTTATGGATATCACCACTGAAGTTGGAGAATACAGCGAATCACTTGTCCGTCAGGTGTTTCATCACCATTCACAAGAACACAGTAAATGTCTTACAGATTACCACGATAATCGGACATGAGACGAGGCTTACCATAGCCCGTGCTACTTGCCCCGCTCCTGTGCCAGGTAAGTCCACTACGGGCTCACCATAGCCCGTGCTACTTGCCCCGCTCCTGTGCCAGGTAAGTCCACTACGGGCTCACCATAGCCCGTGCTACTTGGAACTTATGTTCCGAGTAGCTGAATCTAAAACTACAAGAACACACGATAATCGGAAGTAATTATCTTTTCCCAGAAAAACTTTGTTATAACCGTCATAGTGACTAGGCTGTACACTAATTTGGATAGAAATACACCAGTGTAATTTTCCTAATTAAACAAAATATGAACAATAATGACTATATATATTTATTCCTTAAGAAAGTACAGGTCTAGTTAAGAAGAAGACAAATGATGAGCGCACAGGAATCTTAGCGCGCTCCACTAACATTAATAATAATTTAAACATGTGGCACAAAACCCTCCCATTCACCTAATATCCATACGACTTTTATATCAATCAAAGGTAAAAGAATTCACAACCATATAGCACTTGGCATAGTTTATTATTTATAAAAAAAACAAATATATTCCCACCAGTAAATGTTCCTCTAAATCTGTCCGTGCCTCCATATAGTTATTCATTGCTACCCAAAATTGTTAGTATATATAAAACATTGCTCAAATTCCATTGATCTGTTGTAGACATTATATTGATATATTATGAGCAATCGCTGCATTAGGTGCCTAGCTCCTGGGATATAAATTCAAGTTAACCTCAAAATAAACGCAGTTCATTTATATAGGAGCTGATAATGATGACGTAGTGTGTACACACACACCACTAATACCTTACCCTGCCACCCTCAAACATTAATGAACCCTAACACACTTAGTTCATCGAGTGATAACGTCACAGGAAGGTCTGGCCAGCTGGTGTAATGACGCTCCGTTTTCTGCCGTGCTACACCTCCGGGTACAGTTCCTCTCAACCTTGAAATTTGTAGATTCAGCGGCTTCCTCTAACTCGGCATCACTAGCAATGATCCCTCCAGCTGCTGTACTAGAGATGCTAACTTTACGTGTCGTAGAATGGACGATACTAGAATATCTGACTCTACTGATGGCTGGCAGTGTACAGGACTGGGTCGGGTGTTCTCCCGGTTCGAAAAATGGGCCAAATATTGGTCCATCCAGAGTAATTAATAAGTGTTTTGATCTTGCTTACAATCTTGCCACGCAGCTTCTACACCCTCCTCCTTACTGGTTGATGGTAGGAGTGTAGCTCCCGGTCCTCTTATTAGATATCTTACAAATGCGTGATGTAGCTGCTGCCTCAGTTATCTCTGCCCCGTTGTGTGATAGTCATGGTAGGTGTCCCCTTGAGATGAACTGATAGAAGTAAGTAATTATCAAATGAAGGCGCCAAGTTAGGGATACTATATAGCATTAAACTGATAGAAGGCTGACCCCCAATCAGTAAGTACATCAAGGCTGAGAAGCTTCCCACCACAACTACTCGTCTCTAACACTGTAGCTACACTGATCCTATCATTGTAGGCCTCCAACTTCAACGTTTAAATGTCAAATGGAGTCTATAGCCAGACCAATCGTGGTCTGTCGCCCATTGTGGCGGTGAGAGGAGTGCCAGTTACAGGCTCGCCTCGGCTAGGGCCACCATCCTCCCTCGCCTTGGGCGCTCCGTGCCGTTATCTCTGATATTCAGGCCAATTCACGAGTATCATGTGTCACCTCACTCCTAATTGGTCCAGAAAATCGCATGGCGACAATGGGGCAGATTCTTTTAATGCCTAAGGAGGCCCATCTTATCAACCAAAACAATAAATCATATTTATTGAATTAAGCGTAGCACTTTTCAGTGAATTAAACACTAAACGAATTTATTTCATAGCCTAAAGCAAAATATAAAAGTCCTAAAAATTTAGATGTGGACTATGCCGTAGTATGACACTCAGAGGAGCCGAGATGGTCGCTAAAATATAGTGAATAGCACAGTCAGCTCGTAACAGTATGGTTCTGGGTTCGATGCACGGGCAGCGGGAGACGTTTAGGCACGTTTCCTCGCACCTGATGCCTGTGTTTACCTACTAATATATAGGTATCTGGTACCTAGGAAACTGTTGTTGGTTCTAATAGGGAAAGGTCTCTCTCTCTCTCTCTCTCTCTCTCTCTCTCTCTCTCTCTCTCGAGAGAGAGAGAGAGAGAGAGAGAGAGAGTGTGTGTGTGTGAGTGTTACACACCTGGTAACCCTGGCTGCCCACACTTGCTCTCCTCACACACCTGGTTACTCTGGCAGACGTTCATTTAACAGGCCATACAGTTGTTTTCACTTTATAACCACCAGAGGCGCTGTCATTACCCTCTTCCATTCTTGCAAGACTCATAACTCGGCTATTCTGGCCTCTCAAGCTGTTCCTCTACTTTGTATACTCCCCTTATCTCCTAGACGGGCCCCTATTTGTCTTGTGTCCCGTGTGAGGCTTCACAGAGACTCTTACTCCTCCGCATCTGCCTTTTCCTTCCATTGAGACGGAGCTTGATGGGTGCGTCATCAGTGCACACCAGCATGCATTATCGCGGCCTCTCATTCATCACGCTGCCCGTGTTTACCCCCAGGTAACGAGGTGTGGCCAACCAGGCACGTGTCCCAGGCCACGGGGGCGTCCCAGGCGACGGGGGGCGTCCAAGACCACGGGGGCGTCCAAGACCACGGGGGCGTCCAAAGCCACGGGGGCGTCCAAGACCACGGGGGCGTCCAAGACCACGGGGGCGTCCAAGACCACGGGGGCGTCCAAAGCCACGGGGGCGTCCAAGGCCACTGGGGTGTTTAAGGCCACGGGGGCGTCCAAGACCACGGGGGCGTTCAAGACCACGGGGGCGTCCAAAGCCACGGGGGCGTCCAAGACCACGGGGGCGTCCAAGACCACGGGGGCGTCCAAAGCCACGGGGGCGTCCAAGACCACGGGGGCGTCCAAGACCACGGGGGCGTCCAAAGCCACGGGGGCGTCCAAGGCCACTGGGGTGTTTAAGGCCACGGGGGCGTCCAAGGCCACGGGGGCGTCCAAGGCCACGGGGGCGTCCAAGACCACGGGGGTGTCTAAGGCCACGGGGGCGTCCAAGGCCACGGGGGCGTCCAAGGCCACGGGGGCGTCCAAGGCCACGGGGGCGTCCAAGGCCACGGGGGCGTCCAAGGCCACGGGGGCGTTTAAGGCCACGGGGGCGTCCAAGGCCACGGGGGCGTCCAAGGCCACGGGGGCGTCCAAGGCCACAGGGGGCGTTTAAGGCCACGGGGGCGTCCAAGGCCACGGGGGCGTCCAAGGCCACGGGGGCGTCCAAGGCCACGGGGGCGTCCAAGGCCACGGGGGCGTCCAAGACCACGGGGGTGTCTAAGGCCACGGGGGCGTCCAAGGCCACGGGGGCGTTCAAGGCCACGGGGGGCGTTTAAGGCCACGGGGGCGTCCAAGGCCACGGGGGCATCCAAGGCCACGGGAGCGTCCAAGGCCACGGGGGCGTCCAAGACCACGGGGGCGTCCAAGGCCACGGGGGCGTCCAAGACCACGGGGGCGTCCAAGGCCACGGGGGGCGTTCAAGACCACGGGGTCGTCCAAAGCCACAGGGACGCGCGTGGCCCCTGATAAGGTCACAGGGACGTGCAGGGGGATCTGGCCACCATATCAAGCCAATCAGGTTACGTGCGCTCTGTATAGCTACAAGTGTGTCCACGTTGTTGTACAGGTGTCTGTGTGCTATTGGCACTGTACTCATCTGATTGTGCTTGCGGGGGTTGAGCTTCGGCTCTTTGGTCCCGCCTCTCAACCGTCAATAACTGGTGTACAGGTTCCTGAGCCTACTGGGGTCTATCATATCTACATTTGAAACTGTGTATGGAGTCAGCCTCCACCACATCACTGCCTAATGCATTCCATTTGCTAACTAGTCTGACACTGAACGTTCTTTCTAATGTCTCTGAGGCTCATTGGGTACTCAACTTCCGCCTGTATCCCCTTGTGCGTATTCCACCTGTATTAAATAATCTGTTTTTGTCTAACCTATCAGCAAGCACCGCTCCTGTGCCAGGTAAGTCCACTACGGGCTCACCATAGCCCGTACTACTTGGAATTTGTTCCGAGTAGCTGAATCTATAACAACAACAACGTCTAACCTATCAATTCCTCTGAGAATCTTGTATGTAGTGACCATCTCTCCCTTAACTCTTCTGTATTTCAGCAACGTGAGGTTTAATTCCTGTAGTTCCTCCTCGTAGCTCATACCCTTCACCTCGAGTACTAGTCTGGCGGCATACCTTTGAACCTTCTCCAATCTAGTCTTGTGCTTAACTAGATACCGACTCCACACTGGAGCTGCATACTCCAGGATTGGTCTAACATATGTGGTATACAAGGTTCTAAATAATTCCTTACACAAGTTTCTAAAGGCAACTTTTATTGGCCAACCTGGCATATGCTGCTGATGACATCCTCTTGATGTGGGCTCCAGGGGACAGGTCTGTATGTATAGGTACTGGTATGTGTACATGTAGAGTTCTGAGATGAAGTTAATAGAGTTACTATATATATATATATATATATATATATATGTGTGTGTGTGTGTGTGTGTGTGTGTGTGTGTGTGTGTGTGTGTGTGTGTGTGTGTGTGTGGAAGTAATGTGACATCAAATGTTATTGTCCAGCTTCATATTGATCTTGTTAGGTCCTATTTAGATTGTACACTCGTTATTGGTCAACGTGCTACAGAATGTACAGAAATTCACTACAACATGTACGATTGGCAACGTTAATCCAAGGAATTAGAAATATATCATACGAAAACATATTAAGAAAGATTAATGTACATATGCCAGGAAGGCGAAGAGCAGAAGTAGTGAGGGAGATGATTTAAGTGTACAAACGCGCCTCTCTAGGGAGTGCAGAGCGAGACACTTCGACCCATCCTCCGGGGAGACAGATACCAAGTATCAGGCGTGTCACCCTTCTCTGTATTTCCTGTACTGCGTCTACGTCCATTGTGCAGCTCGGCGGCCAGAACACCGGACGCCAAGCTAGTCCTTAGGTCCTTAGGACCAAGCTGGTCCTTGGGTCCAAGTTGGTCCTTAGGTCCAAGCCGGTCCTTGGGTCCAAGCCGGTCCTTAGGTCCAAGCTGGTCCTTAAGTTCAAGCTGAAGGGTGGGATTCCTTCTTGTGTTGCTGATGGTTCCTGTCGTTAATGTGGTGTACAGCGTCACTCTCTTTCCTGAAGGCTGTCAAGGAATTTGTGTGAACGTTAACCTGCTTTTTGTTGACGTTTCTTTTGCAGTTCGTCAGTCTTCTCTTGTGTTTCCTATAGGCCCTGGGCACGTAAGTCAGGAGTCATGGCATTACTCGACCAGCGGCTGTAAAAACGGTGTCCAGTAGCTAGAGTTCGACCCTAAAGCCACGAACTGAGTGTAGAGTATCAACCCCCTCCCCTCTCCCCTCCATGGGCTCTTAAAGGATGTGAACCAGGGCCGCCGTTGTGACACTCCAGTATTTTAACCAGTGAGCCAGTGACGTGGTGTAAGTAGTGGGAGGCCCCCGAGGCCCGCATGGGAGGCCATCACCCGCTGGTGTTACCTCACGGTCACGGACGGTGATGGGGGCGTCGCGCACCGACCTATTGTCTTATGTATGACCCTCTGTCCTGCGTGACAGTGAATACTAGCATTAACCTTAATTTAATAAGACTATCAAAATCCTCAGATTAGGCAAAATTGTAATTAATTTTGTCAATAAAGATGTTAATAATAATAATCTCTAATGCTCGGAAGAAACTGGATTGGTGACAGCGCGTTCTCGCCTAGTTGTGCTTGCAGGGTCGAGCTTCTGCTCTTAAGCCCCGCCTTCCGGTCATCATTAGCGCTATGCAAGGACTCTTTTCACTCGTTTTCTAATCAGATTTACCTTTAAAACTTTATTGAATTGTCCTAGACAACTTCCTTATCTAGTCCGTCCCATTTGTTTACGACTCTTTAGACTGAGCTGTCCTCTCATTCTACTGTTCCTTAATTTGAACAATGCTTCTATGTCTACTTTCTCAGTCGCACTTAATATCATCTACGTCGTTATTATGTCTGTCCTGATCCTTCTTTCCTCCAGTGGCATCCATCCCCCCCACCCCACAACACCCGCAGCGCCGCCCGCTTACCCACACAACACCCACAGCGCCGCTCACCCACCCACCCACAGCGCTGCCCGCCCACCCACCCACCCAGAGCGCCGCCCTCAACACACCAGATCCTCCATAAATCCCAGGCTCACTCCTGACACCAGTACCTTTGTACAGGGCGGCGGAGGCCACCAATCTTCTCCCCCTCCCCCCCCCAACCCTCCCCCACGCACCCCCTCCTGGTGAGGCTCGTGACGCACTCTACAAAACACACACTCTCGCAAAACACACACTTTCGTATATGTATGCAAAGCCCTTTATTACTTGTTTATCTCTCACCTTTAAAACATTTCCCCTCTCCTCTCCTCCTGTCGCCCCATCTATGGCTGGCACCTTGCCATGTTTTGGCATCTCTGCCCCCCCCCCCCTGCTCCTCTTCCTCATCCTTTACCTTCTCATTTTCCTCTCTCTCTCTGTCTCTCTCTCTCTCTCTCTCTCTCTCTCTCTCTCTCTCTCTCTCTCTCTCTCTCTCTCTCTCTCTCTTCCTCCTTCTCATCTTCAATCTGTCTGGTAGTTCTTGTCCTGTAGGTGACTTGCCAACATTTTAAAGGACTCCCTTCCCTTGTAAGGTCCCCAGGTCTTGTTAATACTGAAGGTTCCAGACCTTCAGCATTATCAAACTGTGCAGGTAACTTCCTCATCCCACACATGACAAATTGTTTCACACAGCTCACACATGACTTCCTTACTTAACTCACATATTGTGTGAATTAAGTAAGGGAATCATGTACTCACTTAACACAACTAGGTGAGTACATGACTCCCTTACTTAATTCATGGCTCTCCTGTCACGTATATAAGCCTCGAGTCTTTATATATATATATATATATATATATATATATATATATATATATATATATATATATATATATATATATACTTGGGAAATAGCCCAAGGAAGGGACTACACCACGACACAGGTTGAGGAGGGCGATAGGCTACACAAGTGGGGACTATATGAGGACAAGGGCCTACCTACATAGAGCGCAATAGGAGAATGAACTATAGAGAAAGACAACACATGAGGCTGGTAGTGAAGAGACACCTCGTAATTGTACATTCTTCTCAGGAAGGAAGAAAGGAAGGAACTGGACGATAAAAGCCAAGCAGAGTCTTAGATCAACAATACGAAAGAAGACAACAAAGGCGTTATAAAAATATTGAGACCTTGGCATAAAGGACAATAAGGATGCACCAGAGACAAAAAGAGAGTACAACACTTAGGAGACAACAGCAGTAATTTCAAAAGAACATAGCAGTAAAAGCAAAGGATCACCAAAGCTGTTGCAGTCACTTAAGGACAAATACAATATTAAGAGCTCATGTGATCAGGCTGATGAAACAAGGGAACATCGTTGCTAAACGTTACAAGGAATATGAGGAACTTTTCAAGAGGTTCCAAGAGCCTACAAAACAAAACCAGAATGGAGACCTCGGGTGGGAGACGACAAGTGTCAAGAATGGAGAATATCAAACAAAATAGTGCCACCAAAGCGGTTAAAAAAAGCACCTGGAGAAACTGGACGCAACAAAACAGTAGTCAGGTCAGATGGCAGCAACTGAAGAAGGCAATAGGAGTACGCTAGTATCCGCTACGATTTTCATAGAACTCGAGATTGGAAAGCTTCCGGAATTCAGGAAGAGGCAAATGTAGTCCCAATATTCAAAGAGGCAGTCAAGAATCACTAAATTATAGACCAGTGTTAATAATATGTATGCCTTACAAAGTATTGCAGCAAGTAATCGGGAAAAGATTACTGGAGCAGGAGATGAGAAACTTTGAACTGAAGGGAAACGTGGATTTAGATAGGGAATGTCGATCCTAACATACTTAATAGAGTTCTGTGAAAAGGTCACAAAAATACGACCAGAGAAACAAGGGGGGAGGAAATAGCCTAAGCTACTCTATCCCTTTGAGATTCAGCTGTGAAAGAGAATAGCTAACTGACACAGGTCACATTGAGAAAGAAGATATTGAGCTGGATGGACGTGATTAGCTGGACCTTCTAAGGCTCGATCCTGTGCTCTTTACTATTTCTATCCCGAAGAGTCAGCTTGGACATGTTGATGTTTGCAGATGTTGCAAAGCTAACGAGGAAAGTAAAACACAAGGGCATCTGTAGAATATTACAAGGAGATATTAACACATCCCAGGAGTCAGCAGAGAAATTACCGAGACAAGTACTGCCAGGGAAGTACCGCCAGACAAGTACTGCCAGGGAAGTACCGCCAGACAAGTACTGCCAGCCTCCCTCCTCGACACCTCCAACAGACAGTTCTCCATTACGACCAATGTCAGTCCCGTCTGAATATAGCCTCTCCTCCGCTTTCCTGCATTCACAATTTATTTCTTTTTTTATATAGTGAAGGAAGTGTGTGTGAATTGGAAATGACAAAAGAGAGAGAGGGAGAGACAAAAAGAGAAAGAGAGAGAAAAAAAGAAAGAGAGAGAGAGAGAGAGAGAGAGAGAGAGAGAGAGAGAGAGAGAGAGAGAGAGAGAGAGAGAGAGAGAGAGAGAGAGAGAGAGAGAGAGAGAGAGAGAGAGAGAGGAGGGATTGAGACATAATTGAGAAATTGAGACATTTTAAAGCCAAAGGAGACGTGTGAATGGATGAAATAATAAGACATGAGACAGGGCGGAGCAGCAGTGACAGATAACACAGTCTGAGACAGGAGGAGGAGGAGGCATATAGAGACGTGAGGGAGAGACAGGAGGGAAGGGAAGGGGGGGGGGGGGGGAATTCTATATTCCATAGGGAAAAGCTATATTCCATTATCATATATTACTGAAATTAACTGCATAACATGTTTTTACTTCTCTCTCTCTTTCTCTCTCTCTCTCTCTCTCTCTCTCTCTCTCTCTCTCTCTCTCTCTCTCTCTCTCTCTCTCTCTCTCTCTCTCTCTCTCTCACACACACACACTGCAGGACCTCGCGGTTGAGTGGACAGCGCTCGGGGGTCGTAGTCCTAAGGGCACGGTTTCGATTCCCGGCCGAGGTAGAAACAAAATGGGCAGAGTTTCTTTCACCCTGATGCTCCTGTTTCCTAGCAGTAAATAGGTACCTGGGAGTTAGACAGCTGTTACGGACTGCTTCCTGTGTGTGTGTGTGTGTGTGTGTGTGTGTGTGTGTGTGTGTGTGTGTGTGTGTGTGTGTGTGTGTGTGTGTGTGTGTGTGTGGAAAAATTTTGTTTAGTAGTTAGTAACAGTTGATTGGTTGACGGTTGAGAGGCGGGGCCAAAGAGCCAGAGCTCATCCCCCCCCACAAGCACAACCAGATGAATAAAACTAGGTGAGTACACACACACACACACACATCACAGTTTCAAGTGTAGATATGATAGAGCCCAATAGGCTCAGGAACCTATACACCTGTTGATTGACGGTTGAGAGGCGGGACCAAAGAGCCAGAGCTCAACCCCCGCAAGCACAATTAGGTGAGTACACACACACACACACACACACACACACACACACACACACACACACACACACACACACACACACACACAATAATTAGGAATACACACACAAGAATAATTAGGCTAAGACTTGTTGAGCACCTGGAGAGCATTGGGTTTGTAAACAAGCACCAACATGGGTTCTGGACAGGGAAATCATGCCTAACAAACCTTTTAGAATTCTATGATAAAGTAACAAGGATAAGGCAGGACAGAGAAGGCTGGGCAGACTGCATATTTCTTGACTGCCAAAAGGCCTTTGATACAGTACCGCACATGAGACTGCTATACAAACTTGAGAGGCAGGCAGGAGTAAGCGGAAAGGCCCTAGTATGGGTGAAGAACTACCTAACAGGAAGGAGCCAGAGGGTAATGGTAAGGGGCGAGAAGTCGGACTGGCGAACAGTAACAAGTGGAGTACCTCAAGGATCGGTGCTGGGACCAATCCTCTTTCTAATTTACGTAAATGATATGTTTACAGGAGTGGAATCATACATGTCAATGTTTGCAGATGACGCAAAATTAATGAGAAGAGTTGTGACAGACGAGGATTGTAGGATCCTCCAAGAGGACTTAAACAGGCTGCAGAGATGGTCAGGGAAATGGCTACTGGAGTTTAACACCAGTAAATGTAAAGTTATGGAAATGGGATCAGGTGACAGGAGACCAAAGGGACAGTACACAATGAAGGGGAACAGCCTACCTGTAACGATTCGAGAAAGAGACCTGGGAGTGGATGTGACACCTAATCTAACTCCTGAGGCACATATAAATAGGATAACGACAGCAGCGTACTCTACACTGGCGAAAATTAGAACTTCATTCAGAAACCTAAATGAGGAAGCTTTTAGGGCGCTTTACACTGCCTACGTGAGACCCGTCTTAGAGTATGCCGCGCCATCATGGAGCCCCCACCTGAAGAAACACATAAAGAAACTGGAGAAGGTTCAGAGGTTTGCGACGAGGCTTGTCCCAGAGCTACGAGGGATGGGATATGAAGAGCGGCTGAAGGAACTGAACCTTACGACACTAGAGAAAAGAAGGGAGAGAGGAGATATGATAGGGACATATAAAATACTCAGGGGAATTGACAAAGTGGAAATAGATGAAATGTTCACACGTAATAATAACAGAACGAGGGGACATGGGTGGAAACTGGAAACTCAGATGAGTCACAGAGATGTTAGGAAGTTTTCTTTTAGCGTGAGAGTAGTAGAAAAATGGAATGCACTTGGGGAACAGGTTGTGGAAGCAAATACTATTCATACTTTTAAAACTAGGTATGATAGGGAAATGGGACAGGAGTCATTGCTGTAAACAACCGATAGCTAGAAAGGCGGGATCCAAGCGTCAATGCTCGATCCTGCAAGCACATATAGGTGAGTACATATAGGTGAGTACACACACACACACACACTAACACACACAAATAGACAGCCAGCTCACAACCCATACTACAATGTCATCTTGACTGACTATAGATACATTCACAAGATGTTACATAATGAAACAAATCATCAAGGTGAGTTTGGCAAGAGGGGCCGAGCCGCCAGCAGCAGCAATTTAATGGGTTGTGCTCGCAATAATTTGCCTTCCTTGCTCAAGGCAGGTCAGCCCTGATCTGCAGGTGGTTTCCCCTGCCCAGGGAACGGTACAAGGGGCAGGGGTGAGGGCAGGGTGTGGCAGAGGAACGGTATATAAGATAAACGCCAGATAAGGATGACAAGGATCAGTGGAGGTGCATTGGGAGTCGGAGTCGGGGGGGGGGGGTGTTGTGTAACAGTGTATTCACCTAGTTGTGCTTGCGGGGGTTGAGCTCTGCTCTTTCGACCCACCTCTCAACTGTCAATCAATTAACTGTTACTAAATACTAACTTTTTTTTTACACACACCTAGGAAGCAGACCGTAACAGCTGTCTAACTCCCAGGTACCTATTTACTGCTAGGTAACAGGGGCATCAGGATGAAAGAAACCCTGCCCATTTGTCTCTGCCGGCGTCGGGACTTGAACCCGGGCCACAGGATTACGAGTCCCGCGCGCTGTTCACTCGTGCATCAGCTACCAGACCTCATGTGTATGAGGGGGGGGGGGCAGGGGTTTACTAAGTAAGTCCTGTCCCTTTCACTCATCCCCCTCCCCTCTCTCACACCCCATCCCTACACACAGGCAGACCTGTCTCCCGTTCCACCATCTCTATCCCTGTCCGTCCCAGCAGCACCCAACAACCCCGCCATGCACAAGAAAACTATAGAATTATCCTGAAACGTCTCGTGCCAGTCACACTCAATGTCAAAACTCAAAAGACCATCCTTACTGTCTAATAAAGATCAAAATAACTGTCAACATGGTGTAGATTCATGGACTAATGAACGGGTGTCGCTCAAGCGTGAGTCTCAACACCTGCAGTCCTACTCACCTCTCACAAATGTCATACTCACCTCACAAATGTCATACTCACCACACAAATATGACCGGCTAAAGCCTAGCCTCTTTTGATCTTTAGATAATTTCTTTTGTGTATCATAATAACTCTGCGTAACTAATTTTTTTGGCCTCCCAAACATAGCAAATGGCAATTATTCTCCTGAAACTTTTCTTTGACCTTAACTTTGGCTAAGGTTATTCAATTTGATTTGAAAATATACAGAAGAACACGGTACAGTGGTTGAAATGTTGCTACATAAAGTGCATCTTTAATCAGACCCGTAGCACGCAGAGTGTTTCCGGCACGTGTCAGCACTAGCCTAGGAGTCAGGCACTAGCCTTGGAGTCAGGCACTAGCCTAGGAGTCAGGCACTAGCCTAGGATTCAGACACTAGCCTAGGAGTCAGGCACTAGCCTAGGAATCAGGCACTAGCCTAGGAGTCAGGCACCAGCCTAGGAGTCAGGCACTAGCCTAGGAGTCAGGACTAGCCTAGAGGTAGGCAGTCTTCGAGGAACCTTTATGACGTCTGGGGCAAAGTCAAAGAAAAGTTTGAGGGGAATAACGGCAGTTTTCCATACTTTGGAGGCATGAACAATCAGAAAATAACACTTACTACCTGGGAGCAGAGATTGTTACAGACTTATTATGACATACACAATGAAATTATATAATAATCATACCAATCATAAATTTAAAATTAATTCAAAAATTATTTATGACAATAATACACAAATAATAACAGGCAGAGCGATTTTCGTTATTTTCAAATATTTCTTTCCAATTTGATTTATTCCTAACAATATAAATATATTAGGAACATGAATTACTTGGTTAGGTTAGATGATGATAGGTTAGCTGTGCTTAGATAAGTTTGGTCAAGTTTCTATGTTTGTTTTGACTCAAATAAAAAGTAAACGCAATAATATGTAATACAACGAAAAAGTTCATCATTTCAGAAAATACAATTTTGGGAAAATTCAGTATTTCAGGAAAATTCTGCTTTCTAGGATATATATATATATATATATATATATATATATATATATATATATATATATATATATATATATATATATATATATATATATATATAAGGTTGTGGTAGAAGACAATATATGCCAGCGCACGTGGGAGTCTGACAAGGCTCCCCCGGGTGCTGCATATCCTCTTTTAGGCTTGAGGGTCCCTACAAACAACAAGAATTGGTACCCACTTTCACCAGGTGTAGTGATAGGTCCCCTTCCTTTGCCAACACACACCAGGTGCAGTGATAGGTCCCCTTCCCTTGCCAACACACACCAGGTGCAGTGATAGGTCCCCTTCCCTTGCCAACACACACACCAGGTGCAGTGATAGGTCCCCTTCCCTTGCCAACACACACACCAGGTGCAGTGATAGGTCCCCTTCCCTTGCCAACACACACCAGGTGCCCGTCCTCCTAAGGATTCCTAACGTCAAGATGATAGGATGTGCAGTCATCGGGACGATAAACCCTTCATGCAAACTGCACCAACCATCAAGAAGAGGAAGATGATATGTCCCTCAGAGCAGAAATGTGTTCCCCCCTTCAGTTACCAAAGAGCCTAGTCACCACTGAGTGCAAAAGTTATTTTGGAAGGAACGAGAGTCTTTGTGTTAAAAGGTCAGCTCCTCGAGTGACCTTTGCCATTGTTCTTTGGCGAATGTTTTGGTGGAGTACGCCCGCAGTGTGGGTGGAGTGTGGGCAGAGTGTAGGTAGAGTGTGGGCAGTGTGGATGGAGTGGCAGGAGTGTGGGTGAAGTGTTGGCAGAGTGTCTGGAGTTGGGTTGGGGTGTAGGTAGAGTGTGGGCGGTGTGGCAGTAGTGTGGGTGGAGTGTGGGCGGTGTGGCAGTAGTGTGGGTGGAGTGTGGGCGGTGTGGCAGTAGTGTGGGTGGAGTGTGGGCGGTGTAGCAGGAGTATGGGTGGAGTTTTGGCAGTGAGGCCGGAGTGTGGATGGGGGTGTAGGTGGAGTGTGGGCGGTGAATGACACCTGACCAGCGTGCTGCTCCACTGCTCATCCACAACGGTCCAGGTAGCCTCGCATACATGTCCCCCCCCCCCCCAAGAGTGAACATGTCACACTGAGTGACTACTATCACTCAAATGTTTCTCATACTCTAAAATATTTTGCCACTACCTCCACAACAGTTTTGTTCACATTGTATTGCAACTTATTATTTCTTTATTTTTCTTGTATTATTCTATTTCTTTAAAGCCAATAAATTAAATATATTTCAATAAATTAATATAGTGTGTATCTGCATTTCCTTTGTGTGGTGACACAGATAAGACTTATATTTCCCACATCCGGACTTCAGTACGCGAATCCGGTTCAAACCTATCACATGGCGTCTCCAAACAGTTAAAAAGCTAGTTACAAGCAAACAGTTAGGTCCTAACCCCTTCTGTCATCGTAGCCACAAGTTGCAAAGTAAAATAATAATATATATTAAAGACAAGGCTGTATATAAGTAGACGCAATTGAGTTAAATAAAACGTGAGAACAAAATAAAGATTGTCCTTACCGGTGGGGTTGAAGCCAGGCAGCTACCCTTAAACCACACCAACTGTTGAAACCTTCACCAATGTTGACAAATTGAGAATGTTGGAGAAAAAACTCCATGGCCACGTTTTATTGTGGCCAAGGGTAGTGCAGGAGGTTACAGTTATTCGGCAGTCAGTGGAAGCATAAGTTCAGAACCCAGAGATCCCTCTTACTGTAAAACAATGGAATTTTTGTTAACACGCACGGCCCACGTGCAAAATCCCTGGGAAACGCTATGAGTTCGACTTCAAGGTAGTCCTTTATTATTTCATTATGGAACTTTCAACCTCTCCTGGGATATCACTTGAGACTGGGGGTATTATAGGTGATCCTCGTGCCAGTCAGAGAAATTGCAAACCACGATAAATGTGGAAGTAACATTGCACTCACCTGCACCATCGGAGCTTCGAAATCACGATTTTCATTGTTGCCACCGGAGGCGGCTAGTTTATTGTGCACCCCATTTTTATCCTGTGAGCGGTAGCACAAAAATTATTACAGAGGGGACACAAGGTCTTTATCAGACCTCAACGGTAATGATTACATTAACAATTTCATCTATCCTTTACAGTGGTCGGTAGAGTTCCTGTTTCTTCCACCCCTGTGGTCGTGAGTTCCAGACTCCGATGGTGCAAGTGAATGGAATGTTATTTCCACGTTTATTGTACTGTAGTTTGCAATTAGGTCTAGAACAGGTTAGGTTCATGGCTAGGCTATTTCAGTTTGTATTAGCATTTAGTATTTCAGATGTTCAAACCGTCGACATTTTTTTGTAAAGCAATTCGTATTTTGTATATTCAATCTATAGTAGCTAGACAATTATTTTTAAAGGATGGGTTGAATGTAGATATGCAGAGTCCAATAGGTTCGGTTGAAGGGTGGGACGATGTAGTTCAACCTTCGTAAACACAACTATAGTTGGGTACATTGACTGCACGTCGTCACATTGTTCTTGTTCCCTTGTTGTGGTAAAGAATCTACTTCATCGGCAGGAGCGCGCCGCCGCAAACATTCCCTTGCCGTCACAGGTGAGAAGGTGGTGGAGGCCAAGACCGTCAGTAGTTTCAAAGCGTTATATGACAAAAGTGCGCTGGGAAGACGGGACACCACGAGCGTAGCTCTCATCCTGTAACTACACTTAGGTAATTACTGGCAGTCAAACACACTAGGTAAGACTTATTTTTGTTCGAAACGCTGTGCGTATTAGTGGCTTTAAGCATAATATATATACTAACTCTTATCTAAAAATCCAACATTCTGCTTGTAACTCAATAGGTAAGTAGTTTTACCTAAATAAAAATGTATTTATTTATTAATTTATTGCATTAATTCACAACATGCACATTTCTAGATACGTGCATCATACCAAAGGTATCAAGAAAACAGATCGTTCAAGATTACATTAATTTTCGTGTTGGTGAAACATTGTGTGTCATGTCAGCGCAATTTTTCAGGGAGTTTATCGCGGGCATGAGTGGAGCGGCTCTCTTGCCTTGTGTTTGGAGAGGGTCCAGGCTGAGCCAAGTCCCGTGGGGGGATGTACTTTATAAAGACCTTCCTGCCTCATGGGTTCAGAGGCAAGGGGTGGTCTTAAAAAATTGAATGAAAAGGGTGAAAATTGATGATATTTTCCTCTCGATGGATGAGAAAAAAAAGGTCAGGAAATGGCCAAGAAAAACGTAGTTTTGCAAAGAGAAAACGTGAATGACGAGCGAAAGCCATTAGCTAGCGTCGCTGCCTTATGCATATCCATTATAATGTTTTTAGATTAAAGAACAAATATGCTGTGACGCTTCAGATTAGTACAGCTTCACCTGATAATGCTTGCCCGAAACACTGTGCGTATTTGTGGCTTTAGGCATAGTATGTACTAGTTATCTCTAGAAATCCAATATTCTCTGTGTAACTCATCTTGTATATACTTTTATCTGAATAAACAGATATACCGGTCTCATCTCACAATCGTGGATAATGGGTTCGATTCCCGGCGGGACAGAAATGGTTGGGCACCTTTCCTTTCACATAATGCCTCTGTTCATCTAGTAGTAAATAGATGCATCCTGGGGAAGGTCGGAAATTCGACCTTGTGACACACACTAGTGGTTAAACATCCCCTTTGTCGTTAAAAAGACTAGTTTCTATAGCACCTATCTTACCTTGTCAAAGTAAGAAAGACGTAACCCTCACTGTGTACAAGAGGGGACTCGATAAGCACCTCCAATGGATACCTGGACCTAGATTCAGGAAGCTCTGTGTATTTCTTCGTAAGTGGGTTTGCTACGAAGGTTCCTAAGTGCGCCCTAAGAAGATGCTTAGGTGCGATTCAATAAGGTATACTTAGGAAGAAAATTGTTGGTTCACCTGCGTGCCGATAGAGGTCACTACTGTGTTTCGTTTGGCCAATCAGAGAGCAGCAACATTCTTCATATTAAAGACTTAGCGCTGGCTTATCGGAGCTCTACTGCCTCCTATTTACGTCGAATTTTCTTATAAAATTAGTATATTTCGAAGTAAAACAATGTTTTTTCAACTTCTACAGCCAGCACCGACATTGTAGTAAACAAATATGTTACATTTGTTGTTTACCTACGTAATTCTAAGAGATACTGTGTAGCTGTCCTTGTTGCTCGGAAGATGCGCTGACAATTATTGTATATATTTACTGAATTTACCCAAGGGCCACTAACTATCTAGTGACCTCGAAGAGGACAGAAAGCCGGCGGCTTGTTAAAGGGCCCGCCAATTGTCTTAATGATATTTTTTAGCTGGAATTTGGCATTTACGGCTTCAGCGGGTAGGCGGTTCCATGGGTTTATAGCCCTCTTGGTGGAAAAAAAACATCTGTTTTCAGTCCTACTTGAGAGAACATACTCTCCAACACTATATCTGTGATTGTCCTGTTATCAGTGACTTCATACCAAATGGTATGAGGTATTTTGAGCTCTGTAATTACTTCATACACTCAGGAATATTGGAAGATATTCTTGTGCTGCACCCAGATTTTGCCAGTGGAGGCTAATAGATCAGCATTAAGTATTTTGTTCTCTCTTAATTCCATGTATGACTGGCCATCCTGTGAGGTGAGGATGTTGGGTGAGCTTGTAGCTGGTTTTTGATCTACACTGTGTGGTCCTTTATACAGAATAGGGAAGCAGCACATTGCTGTGTATACCTAAACATGTTTAAAAATACATTGTTTGAGAGGAGTTTTGTAGAAACTGGTAAGAGTAATTATAATATAATGTTTCCATGATTCAGTGCTTACCTCTTGTGAAAATTGCTTAGAGTTGTTTAGTCAGAGTTGATTTGTTTTTTGTATTGAGGCTGGTATTTTCTAAATTGATTCCATGTACAGTATGTCTAACCATCCTGTGAGATGGGAGTATTAGATAAATTTATAGCTAGTTTTTTATCTACACTGTGTAATATTCCATATAGACTAGGGTAGCAGCACATTGCTGTGTATACCTAATCTTCTTAATAAAAAAAAATCAGTAATAGATTTTAAATTATAGTTTGTATTACAAATACAGTACTGTATTATCCTTATTAAATCATGTTGACCATGGATCATTAAGATCTCATGTTGATATGTAATACAAGTCATATTTCTTTTGAACTGCTAATCATTCATTAAATTGTGCATTATGTCTCAATTTTTCACTTCCTTGGATATACTGTACAGTACAAAAAGATAGGATAAAAATAAACCAGTAATATTTCTTTCATTATATTTTTCATTTAAATAACTGCATCAATATTTTTACAGCTGACAGGATTTGTTTTCCCATACAGGTGCATTATTTGTTAAAAAAAATTTGGTTTATTGTTACACACAATGGTGCTACATAGCCTTCCCAGTTTGGTGCCTTCTTTTAATACTTACTGATTAAAAAATAAATAAATACATTTTATTCAGGAAAAGTACATACAGTTGATTTACAAACAATGATGGATTTATAGGCAGAGCTAGTACATACAATACCTAAAGCCACTAATACTCATAGCATTTCGGGCAAGGTGTGGGGGAAAAAAAAAAACACAGACTAAAACTTAATAGTAATCGGGATTAGGTATAAATTGTGTTGAAAGAAGGAATAAAAAATACAAAAAAGGGGTTAACATAGCATAAATCAGCAATTGCACATGTTGGTGAACAGCGTTGTTTAAAAAATAGCAAGACATGGGTTGACATTTAGGAGGTAAGTTAGGTTACATGGAGTTAATTTGGCAGTACTTGGTTTAACTCTTAAACTGGTTGAGAGGGGTACAGCCTTTGACATGATTCGGGAGGTCATTCCACATTCTGGGTCCCTTGATTTGTAGAGCACTTCTAGTTTGGTTACACACAGCCAAATTGAGTAACAGGAAGAGGTCTTGGACACAAATTTGTTCCATGCTAAATGTAGAGGAATCAGCTGAGTATTCCTCAAATAAAATAAGTTGCCTCAGCTTATAAGGTAAATAAAATAAGCATTTCTCAAATAAGTAGCTGCCTCACCTCACTGCTACATAGCCTTCCCGGCATGGTGCCTTCTTTTGATAATTACTTGTTCCACACCCAAATTGTATAACAGGAAGAGGTCTTGGACCCCTACTTCCCTCTCTTTTTTAATAATCTATATAGTCATAATTATAGCTTTAAGTATTCAATGAATAAAGTTTTTGACATTTTTACCCTTTTCCTTACCTAACATCATTTGTGCAGCATATTTTTATTTTATGTCTCACCCAGATTTAATTTCAAAATAAAACCAAACTAAATAAATTAGAAATGGGTATGTATAGCTAAGGTACACCCTTACTACTAGGTGAACAGGCGCATTTGGTGATAGTAAATGATCCCATCAGGCAGGGCTCATCACCTCTCATATTTCATGTTCACCAGTGTTTATTTACTTAATAACTACTGGTATAATATCTTGCTATTATAAAACTAATTCTACTATCATCAAACACATATTTACTTCAAGTTTCAAGCAGAGAATGCATATATAACTAACACGAAGGATTCCTCTTCACTAGATTCACCAGCTATAATATTTTGGTCATGTTCCAATATCATAAATCGATCCCAGTGTCATGTAGTAGAGAAAAAATTACTTATATCCAGTTTACGTAAAGCTACGAGTGGTCGAAACCACACTTAAATCCAGGAATGAACTTACGAAGGTTTTTCCACTTAGGGTAGTTAATTGAATATGGACGTAGCCGCCACGAAGGCGCCAAGACGGAAAACGCTCTTAGCTAAGAGGAAAAACCTTCGTAAGTACCTTCCTGAATCCGGCCCCAGGTCATGTAACTTTTTGCACATCCTAGTCCATGGGTTAAGGTGCACATCTGTGGTTATCCACAACATTGGTTCGATCGTGCTGTCCTGCTCTAAAGATTATATCATTGATTTATCACATTGTGTACAATATCTTTATACATTTAATATTTTTTATGTTCGACATACAATACTGTGGTGTAAATACTTTCTAATGAAAGGATTCTAAATGGGAAATTGTAAACAACGCCACACCTTAGGGATGGCATGTGACAAAGCTTTATTGTACAGATTTTAATGGACAACAAGATCCACAGCATTCACCCTTTATTTGTGCACATGATAGGACATACATTTGTGCATAATTTGATGCAGAAATCCCATGGAAAAAGCACTGTTTGAATTTCTTAGTAATATTAATTTAAAATTATCAGTCTTGGAGGAATTCTGCATTATCTAGATGCCAAATTCATTGTACAGGTCACTGGCTAGATTAAAATCCCTATCTTGGACCAGGTTCCCATGTAGTACAAAATCCACTGAATTTATATTCAATATAGTATTGTATAGTGAATATTCTTTGCTTGAGCCAGTGAGCCCAACCACCTTTTATTTATTTATTTATTTATTTATTTATGCATATACAAGAATGTACATAAGGAATGTGAGGATACAAATATGGTAATTACAGTCTTGTAAAGCCACTAGCACGCGCAGCATTTCGGGCAGGTCCTTAATCTAAGAAAATTTTAAGGAGGTAAATACTTGCAAAATTATAGACAAAAAATGATAACAGATTACATGAAATGAAAAAAAAGATGAGAGAAAATTGTAGGTACAGTATATTAAAGCACATAGGTAGCTAAGATTGATTGCAATGACAGCTTGAATGGTAGTTGACAAAAAAATTGGTAGGCATAATACAGCAGAAACAATATAAGATTGGTTGCAATGACAGCTTGAATGGTAGTTGACAAAAATTGGTAGTCACAATACAGCATATGGCTAGCACATAAAAGAAGACAGCAATGAACACAATGATAAGGTTGTTTGAAATTACATAAAAATTAGGAGATTGGGTAACACTAGGTACAGAGCAAATTTAAAGCTCAGTGTAGGAAAACTAAGAAGATGAAGTTAGGTACTTTTTGGTTTTGCTTTTAAATAAGGCAAAAGTTTTACAGTTTTTACCTTACTGATACATCTCAGCGTAATACTGTAATGGGAAGGAGAGATACTGTATACAGTATAGTAACGGGAGGAACACGCAGTCAACAAGGTAGTACCGATAAAATCCTGATATACCATATAATTCAACATGACAAATGCACTATTGAAAGGAGAAGATAATTATATATTATGGTAAAAGGTTTACTATGAAATACAAAAGTACATATTTAACAATAATACATATGGCCTGCATTAATATATATTTTATACACTAAGTATAGTACTGTATAAACTGTTATACATACTGTACTTACAACCTGTAACTATATTTTAGAAATTCTAAATTCTGATACAGTCAAAATAAGAAATTAAGGAATGATATGTTTCCTTTGTAACCATAAAACAACAACTTTGCATAACTAAGCAAAATGGAAGAGGAGGCAGTCCTAAAAGAGGAATTAACAATTTACTGTAGAATCTGTCTTTATCCCCATGAACGCCCCTCTGATGGAGTAACCACAACTGAAACCTATTCAGGTAGCCCTATCTTAACATGCTCTTCTGATTTGTCCTCTTTCCTTTATGTCTAAGAATTATTAGCCAGCAGTAACTGGTTGGAGTTAATGTAATTTCATGATCAAAAAGATATTATGCAGTTGATGTCACCTCGAAGAAAACTATAAAATCAGTGCTAGTGACTGATAACTTTGCCTGTCATCCGATCAGGTGACAGCCTGGCTCTACTGAATGGACAGTACTGTACTGTACTCCAAAAGTCTCCCTTCCCCCATACTGACTGCCTACCATTCCACTCCCAATTCCCTTTCACTCTTCTATTTCTAACGTGGTGATCAAGTCTTCCTTTTATGTCTAATATGGAGGCTATCTACTGTACTAATGTGGTTGTCACTCGAGGATCAACTCGTATGGTACTTCATATTCCAGGATATTTCAAGCTTTGACCTTCATGCTATTGCCTTTTACACTGGCATGAATGACATGATAATGTTATGGGACAATACAAATTTGTCCATTTGTTAAAGAAAAAAAAAGACAAGCTGCTTACAAGAAACTTTTGGATGGGAAGTATAACACAAGAATTATATAGTGCAGGCTACACAAATTAAAAGATTAACAAACCAAGCCATTTTGTAACTCATGCACATCATCAAATGTTGGCACTGTTCCATATTGCACATCATAATATAAACCTGGCACCATTAGCTAGTTTATTAAAACTAAAATTGTCACTGTCATTCAGCAGTACAATTTTAATACAAGTATGGTGAGGCAATTATACATTTCCATTCAACCAAAAACAATCGATAATATAGAACCGTTTATATATTGGACCATGGAGGTGTCAGGCTGTGGGTTTTGAAGGTAGGACATCACAACTGCGGAAGTGGACAACCTGAAATGTTAATATAATTAGTAAATTATTTGTGACAAGCAAATAAAAGTATATTTGTTTAATTATGATAATTTACTTTGAAAATCAGAACTATTAGCCAGTAACAATGGGTTGGATTAATGTAATTTAAATTACATTCAATAACAAAAGAATTATGCAAGTGTTGTCACCCTTAGGAAAATCATGAAGTCAATGCTATAGTGACTGACAAGTAAGCTCAGAAAACTACTGACAGGGCTCTCCCAAAAATAACAAATCAGAGCAAGAGAGATTGTTGAAACACAGGGAATACAGAGGACATACTCAGCACACAAACACAATAAAGTACATAAATTATTGGGACCATTTGAAGCTCCCAAAATGTACTCTGGAAAGGAGACAAGAGAGGTATCATGTACTGTATACATGGACTGAACTCCAGGTCCAAAATTTGCACAGTATTATAACATAGTGGAGCGAACAATATGGTAGGAAATGCAGAATAGCGCAAGTGAAGAAAAAATGTGCCACAGAAACAGTCATAGAACACTGTATGAATATCCAGGTCCAAAATTTGCACAATATTATAACAGATGCTATACCGATGATGATACTTTTCAAAACGCTTGTGCTCTCTAGAGTGGAGTACTGCTGCACAATGACAGCCCCTTTCAAAGCTGGAGAAATTGCTGACCTGGAGAGTGTGCAGAGATCCTTTACTGCTAGAATCCACTCAGTAAAACATCTAAACTATTGGGACCGACTAAAGAACCAGCCTAAATCTGTACTCCCTTGAGCGCAGGCGGGAGAGATACATAATAATTTACACGTGGAAAATATTAGAGGGGCTGGTCCCAAACCTGCACACAGAAATAACATCACATGAGACCAGAAGACATGGAAGGATGTGCAGAATACCCCCGTTGAAAAGCGGAGGTGCAACAAGTACTCCGAGAGAGAACTATCAACATCAGAAGCCCGAGACTGTTCAACACGCTTCCGCTACACATAAGGGGCATAACTGGCCGACCCCTCACAGTGTTCAAGAGAGAACTGGATAAGCACCTCCAAAGGATACCTGATCAACCAGGCTGTGACTCATACGTCAGGCTGCGAGCAGCCGCGTCCAACAGCCTGGTTGATCAGTTCAGCAACCAAGAGGCCTGGTCGACGACCGGGCCGCGGGGACGCTAAGCCCCGGAAGCACCTCAAGGTAAGGTAAGGTAGTGGAGCGAACAATATGGTAGGAAATGCAGAATAGCGCAAGTGAAGAATAAAGGTGCCACAGGAACAATCATAGAACACTGTATAAATATCAAAGGACCACGGCTCCTTAATATCCTCACAGCAAATAAAATAAGTATGGCTGGAACAAAAGTATTTCTTCAAGAAAAAATTAGAGTTTCCTGCAAGAAGTGCTGGACTAACTAGATTGTAAGTGGGAATATGGCCCTGCAGGCCACTCCAAGCAACAGTCTACTGGACCAAGATCTTGCACGTCATGCCTGGCCCAGGCCAGGCTTGGAGAAAAGAAATCCCAGAACCCCCTTATCCAGGTACAAATCCAGATCCAGGTAATGAAATGCCCTTTTCAGGCATGTAGTCAATCGCTCACCTCCCAGTCCTGTTCTCTTCCTTATAGAATATTTGGGGGTTCCATTTGGCTCAACGAGCGGGAATGGCAGGCTAGCTGGGACTTTAGGTGACCTGACCCACCATATGATGGTGGTCAGGCACATCATGGTTCAACCTGTCCTCTTGAAAATAACGTCGCTTTTCGTTCGAATGCATGCTATATCCAAAAATGAACGTAATTTGAAATGAAATTGGCTCACGAAAGTGACATACTGTCGCGTTTTCTCTAAGTCCTCTGGCTTACTTGGAAAGGTTAGGAGAGGAAACTTTCATTTAACGTTTTTCATAGCTTTTGAAACTTGGACAATTTCCTGCCCTCCTAACCTACGAGAGGACCCTTAACTTACTGTTTTGAAACAAAATCCAAAATTTATTTTAATTTTTTTATTTTTAAATTACGTCCATTTTCGGCCATATGGGCAAACGACCAAATTCAGACGTAATTTGTAAGAGGACAGGTTGCACAGTTAGGGTATTTACCCCGTTGCAATGTTTATTTGCCTTAGTACACCAGGTTTTGGCCTTGTGTAAAGTAAAGTATATGTTAAAATGTGACATGCTATGAGGACAGGTTGTACCTTTATGGGTTTAGTAATATACAAATTTCAGAAGAAAACAAGATAAACCTTACATGAAGCTGCTGAGCATTTGTTTCGTATCGTCATTGACTCTCGAGTTGGCAAAGCTGATGCAGGAGCAGTATAGCGCAACCCAAGCACACCACCTCAACTGCAAGTAAGAAATAATGAGTTCACTATAGAGTATCATTTATAACAACAATGTCTAAAATTTCTATAATCATAGTTTTAATAATACAGTATTTGGAGGATTAAAATTCATAAAGTGAGTAGAAATCACATTCCTCAATATAAGTATTATAAGATTAAAACCCTAAATAAGAAAATGATCCAAGATAAAGTCTGATATTTACTTAAAACATGTACTGTACTATATATGTGAAAATTAAGCATTGAATACTGTATAATTAAACATCTTTTCTGGTAGGCCCTTGATTTACCCATCTTCCACCAGATGACAGCCCTGAGGTTACCTGAGGTTTCAATCAACTTGCCTAAAAGGTCAACACTTCAAAAACGAAGGGTGAACAGGAGCACTGTCCAGAGCGAACGATGCACTAGAACCCCTACCCCAGCCAGGAACCAGGAGATATAAATCTACACATGGCCCAAAGCTGGATCTGAAGAACTCAACTGAAGCAGACCGAGGCTAAAATACTGCACTGCCAGCTATCAAAGATTGATCTACCTTCCCTTCCCGCCCAACCACTTGGGCTAGACAGTAGAGCGAAGGCCCATTTTTTTGCAAGCCGGTTTTCAATCCCACACTGTCCAAGTGGTTGGGCACAATTTCGTCCCCATGTCCTATAAAAAATCCTTATGTTGATCCCTTCCAAATGCTATATAGTTATAATGATTTAGTGATTTCTCCTAATAATTCCCTTCCCTTCCCTTTCCCTCCAGAAAGTAGAAAGGGTGTAAAAAGAGGCAAACCGCAAGGAATACAACTAAGAAGATTCCTGATGATCTAGAACTGCACGCTGGAAAGCACGACAGGCCGCATATAGTGTAAATATGCAACCACATCCCACAGCAGCAGCTCAAACAACTAGAGCAATGCTATCAAGGCAATCATTGAAGACAACACAAATGGTGAAACCAGCTGGGAAGAACCCTGCTCTAAACATAATTACACCTGATCAACCAGGCTGCGACTCATATGTCAGGCTGCAAGCAGCCGCATCCAACAGCCTGGTTGATCAGTCCGGCAACCAGGAGGCCTGGTCGACGACTGGGCCGCAGGGACACTAAGCCCCGGAAGCACCTCAAGGTAACACTGAGAAGAGCTCCAGAGTTGCACAAAAATGGAGACCCTATGCCAAATGGATCTAAAATTTGTGGTCCAACATGATCTATTACAGTATGTACTTATCATTTTGACAATGGCATATGATAGAGCAATCATTGGCAAACAATTCCATTTAAAAATCATAATTACAGTATATGACAATTATTGGTGGTCCCAACATAACATAATGACCAGGATTTACACAAACTCAACCATTCTTGACATAAATCCCAGTAAATTGAGGGTACCGGTAGTATAGTCGAGTTCGTTCTTGACTCGCAATCTAGAATTCTGGGTTCAAATCCCAGGCAAGATAGAAATGGCGGGTGTGTATCCTATCACCTAATGTACCTGTTCACCTAGCAGGAAATAGGTACCCAAAAGTCAGTCAGCTTATTGTGGGGTTGCATACTGGGGAGGGTCAGTAATTAGACCCTAGGGATAGGGGGGAAGGGGGGGGGGGAACCTGGATACAAACCTAACATGTACTGTATGTATAACCTGGCTGCCAGTCCTCCAACACAATGAATTATTATTATTAATAAATTATTCGCAAAAAATTCTTTTATGATGCGTCTTGATTATGGCATATGATACTGATCACGGATAATTTGGTATTAAAATTATAGATGTACACACACACAACTTTATTGAAACCAAACATTCAAAAGGAGAGAACTTTTTCACCAAGCTTGAGAGAGGAAATGAGGAAGGGATAGTCTCACACCCTCCCTCCCTCTTCCCCCATGCCCAGCATTCAGCCGACTGCTGTTGCTTTGTCACACTTTTGGCTCACTTCACGCTCATGCCATAAATTTTTCAGTAAAGTGAAAATGTATTTTGACTTAATTACAATCTTCGGCACAATAATTACCGAATAATGGACATCCATGTTAGTCACAAGGATTGAGTTGACGGTTCTCCAACCTCCTACCAATTAAAAAACTAGAAAGATCAGACCTATGTGACAGGTATTGAAGTATTATTAGTGTGACTCCAACTGTACACACAGAAGATGATGCAAGGCACCAACATGGCACACGAGTCAGAATCAGACATAACACACACTAAAATACCCAGCAACAGGCCTGGCCACGTGGACCGAGTCCCAAGCAGTACTGATGTAATGGTAACTCAAAAGGAGAAGCCCTGACTAGGACAACACCCAGAATCTTGAAAAATATTACTGGTGGGAATGGGTAATACAAACTAGCTACAAGGCAGAGAGTTGAGAAACTAAATCAGAATGAATGAACAGCTAAGGGCACACAAGATGGGTGCCTTAAACTGACAAGTGAAGCATGAATATAAACAATACAAAAAGCATGGCTCCCACAGAAAATGTTCCCATGAATGCCAACATCACTTACATACAATATACAGTAGTTCATAAAATATGAGTTGAAAACAAAAAAAACTGAGCAAGCTAGTGCCAGGATGAATAGGGATGATAGTGGTAGACAATAGGGATGATACCGTGGGCTTCAGAACAGACCCTATAATGCCAGAAACCCAAAACTTACTCTCATCATTAGACCACACATGCTGAAGATCATGCCTAGTACATTCATGTAGTCAGTAGTTGGATCTTCACCAGGGGCCCCCTGGAGTCCCTTGTGCTGATGGTTTGTACCTGTCAATGGTCAAATTACATTATATTGCAGTTGGTATGTATAAAAATGTAATATTAATGTATTATTATTATTACTGTATCAGTAAGGTGTTATTGATCAAATAAGTAACATTAAAGCATGAGTGAGAAGGCAAATAAAATGAATTCAATAAACACAGGTTTTATAATTCTCTTTGCAAGAAGTGATTAGTTATGGAAAATCAGGAGGGAAGATGAGAGAACATATTACAAATACAAACAACAATGAAGTTCAATAATTACTGTACACAAACCCTCACAAAAGTAACATTATTTGAAAAAAAAAATACAGCACTGAATGTAATGAAACACCATTTTCTGGGTGAGCCCAGAGGCTCCCTGGAGCCTACAAGGCTCTCCACAGAAAAGATTTTGAAAAGTTTTTTACTTGTATCGTACTTAAGTATGATTTCCCATTGGGACAAAGCCAGTTAGGTTTATCAAGGTCCCCTCTAGGCCAACTACTAGTCTTTCCCAAGATGCAACCAACAATAGTTGCCCATCTCCTAGGTACTTATTTACCGCTAGGTGAACACAGGCATCGGGCAAAAGCAAACGTGCCAAACGTCCCTGTCCTGCGGCAGAAATCAATCCCGAACGTTTCAATTGCGAGCTGACTGTGTTGACCACTACACTACAGTATTTTGAGGTTATCTTGAGACGATTTCGGGGCTTAGCGTCCCCGTGGCCCAATCCTCGACCAGGCCTCCTTTTTGTTACACCCCCCCCAGGAAGCAGCCAGTAGCAGCTGTCTAACTCTCAGGTACTTATTTACTGCTAGGTAACAGGGGCATCAGGGTGAAAGAAACTCTGCCCATTTGTTTCCACCTCCACTGGGGATCAAACCCGGAACCTTAGGAATACAAATCCGGAGCGCTGTCCACTCAGCCGTTAGGCCCCCCCTGACACTACAATATTATTCACTACAATGGGTTATTTGTACAAATGAATCGCCATTATCTGTACATTCTTGTAAAGCCACTAACATGCATAGAATTTTAGGCAAATCTTAAAGCTAACGCAAAATTTGCAGTGAATTTTAAATTACCTGTATTGTACAAGGGAAACAGTTAATCTTAAGAGAACAAATCTACAAGGGGCCGTGACGAGGATTCGAACTTGCGCCCAAGAGCATCCCAGACGCTGCCTTAATCGACTGAGCTACGACATGGTATAAGAATTGCAACCAGAAATTCTTCTGAATTTACTTGGATCCTGCAGCCTCTCCGAGAGACAAACCAGGATTTTACACAACTCCCCCCATGCACTCGAGCTATGTCAATAGGCCGTTCTACCTCTTCGCCCTTACTTCATTATACACAGAAATCACAATAGCGTGACATCTAAGCTAAGCTAATTGTTAAGCGAGAGGTAAGGTAGTAATAAGGGTGATGATAAATTGTGTTGATGGAGTGCATTTGTAGATAGTACAGCACTAGATGAGTAATTAGCACAATGTGGGATACTAAAGTGAAGACATTGGGTTAGGAAATTCCACACATTTGGTCTCTATATAGAGACCTGCATAGAGAATCTTAGAGATATTTCAGCAGTGATGTTCATGCAGAACATCACAAACATTATTTCATACAATTCGGAAGTTTAAAATCTGAGTTAGTATTAAGGAACAGAGCTTTGCAAGTGTTTATAATGTGAAGAGAATGAAGAGTACGGATTAAATGTTTAGTATGTCCAGGGGTTTGAGCAAAGAGGCTGTATGTTGTCTGAAAACAGAATTTATTATAGTTGAGGGTATCACAGTGTAATCAACTCTCATACCAGGAACAGTTGAGGGCCACAGCATTAACAACACTTCAAACCAGACATGACTTAGCAGACCTCATTGAAATTTTAAAATACTGAACAATTTGGAGGATGTTGATCCAGATAATGTCTTATAAAAGCTCAACAAACCACAACATAGGACTGAAAACAAGAGATGCCTTTTACCCCCATACGGTTATAAACCCATGGAACTGCCTACCTGCCAAACATAATTGCCCAAACTCTTACATTTTAAAATCCAACTGGAAAAAAATAATCAAGGCAAATGAGGGGACTTTGGACAAGCTTTTCTGTTCTCGTCGAGGCCACTAATACGTTAGTGGCCCTCAGGTAAAGTCAGGTAAAAATCGGTTGCCTTCCCCCTTGACTCCCAATTGGGGATCCTGGGTTCAATTCCCAGTCAGGACAGATATGGCTGGGCACATTTCCTTTCACCTAATTCTTCTGTTCACCTAGCAGTAAACAGGTACTCGGAAATTAAACAACTGTTGTGGGTAGGATGATATAAATACTGTACTTTGTAAAGAAAACCAGATACAGTACTGTAATAACAAAATATATTTAAATTAAGATTATAGTGCATTTTAAAATCTGGTTATGTGGTCGCTGATGGAGAGTTTCCATAAATACGTAACTAACATGAAACTGGCCGCTAACAGTTTCATGTCAATGGCTGCTTCGGCCAGCTGCATTTAGTTCAATAAACATTTCTGTATATTACCTGTTGATGGTTTTAACAGTTCACACACAGCCTGGCCTTTATACGGGTCATGAAAGGTCTACCAGAACTTAGTGAGTTACTTGAAACACCTAACATTTTTATGCAAACTTTGTACAAAATTATTAATTACTACTATACACTGATAATACAACTGTTGTTTTCCAATAGTTGTGTTAGTCCTACATTGCTTTTTTATCACTAGTAAAACGGTCTGTAATAATGTGTCACCCTGTACACATGACTGTTCACCAATGGATTGGAAAATTTACCTAACCTTACCCAGGCTAACTCAAACCAACCAAGCCTAACACAGCCTAATCTTGGCTAATACATCCTAACGTATCAAACTTTATGGATGGTACTTTTTGGACATGAAATAATTCGACGATGCTCGTTTTCCCGTTTGTTAAAACCGTATACACTATACTGTTATGGTAGGATGTATTAGCTTAGGTTAAGCTGTACTGGACTCCATTGGTTTGGGTTAGGTTGATTCTTGGTTTGGTTAGTTTAGGTTGGGCTGAGCTAGGTTATCTTGAGATGATTTCGGGGCTTAGCGTCCCCGCGGCCCGGTCCTCGATCAGGCCTCCTTTTTTGTTACACCCCCACCAGGAAGCAGCCCGTAGCAACTGTCTAACTCCCTGGTACCTATTTACTGCTAGGTAACAGGGGCATCAGGATGAAAAACATTTTGCCCATTTGTCTCTGCCTTCACCGGGGATCGAACCCGGAAACCCTAGGTTAGATAGGTTTTAACATTTGTTTGCGAGTCATCGTGTATGTGGTATGACTTGTATCTGATTTAATATGGTCTTATCTGTCAAAACTAAAAATTAAGTAAAAATCTTATATACCTTCTTGTATATAAATAAATAAATGAGCTTTGTTTAACCCTCGCCATTTCTTTTCAAACTCCAAACAAAATGGGAGTAAAAAATCATTTCAACAAGGCTAGTTTTCTGATAAAAATGTACTACTAAGTTAGACTTGGTTATGTTATATGGATTAGGTTGTTTTATCATTAATCATTATCGTTTTAAGTCTGCTAACTAAGCATCTTGTATACGTAATGACCTATACCCCCTACAGCAAAAATACCGAACTATAATACCCTAAATCCCACCCATATAGGTGTACAGACAAGTAATTCTTTAAACATCACACCAAAGCATTGTACAGAGACAAGAAAACCCATGCCTATATAAGAACGAATTGTCCATATGATGACCTAACTTCCTCCCCCACACACGCACAGATCCTCATCATTACACAATAATAACATCTTGCACTACAATATCCCCCCTACATTCACTTACCTAACAATCTTATCCACTCTCCGTGGGTCAGAGCTGTTGTTTGACGTCTGCATTTTGAGTTGGAATGTTGCTGGCGAGCTGCTCCTGTATGTCGTCTGCTGGTCCACAACAGTGCACTGGCCTCCGGGCCACGGGGACCTCGGTTGCCAGATCCAAACTGCGGTAAGTACCGAATTTGTAATAAGAGTAATATATATATATTATATATAATGTATATATTGTCAAATATGACCGAAAAGGTAAGATTAATAATTCTACCACGAATTTTCTCAATATTTCTTATGTTTCTTTTTTTACTGTGGATTCGTAATTGAAAAATCAATTCTCCAAAATTCATTTTTATTTCTAGTCTGACGCGAGCCTTGAACGCGTTTCGTAATAACTTGTTACATTTTCAGAGACTTTAGTTTATACACACACAACTGTAACCTGAGAACACTAAACAGAGTTTTACTTATGCTAACATTAAACAGCTTGTCTTATATACTCGCATTTGGGTGAGGTGATGTGTTGCAACAGTTTTGGAAGAGGTAAACAAACTTTTGACCAACGCAGAACACGGAACAATGGGTATGAATTGGATAAATGAGAGGGAAGAATGGAAGTAACTGCAAAGGGCCTATTGACCCATACTTCCTCTTGATGCTTCTATATTGGTACGGAGTCTTGAAGTGGGTAGAATATAGTTGTGCATCAATTGGCTGTTGATTGCTGGTATTGACTTCTTGATGTGTAGTGCCTCACAGATGTCAAGCTGCCTGCTATCGCTGTATCTATCGATGATTTCTGTGTTGTTTGTTAAGACTTCTCTGGTGATGGCCTGGTTGTGGGAAGAGATATGTTTCTTAATGGAGCCCTGTTGCTTATGCATTGTTAATCGCCTGGAAAGAGATGTTGTTGTCTTGCCTATATACTGAGTTCTTTGAGGCTTACAGTCCCCAAGTGGGCATTCGAAGGTATAGACGACGTTAGTCTCCTTTAAGGCGTTCTGCTTTGTGTCAGGAGAGTTTTTCATGAGTAGGTTGGCTGTTTTTTTTGTTTTATAGTAAATTGTCAATTGTATCTTCTGATTTTTGTCTGCAGGGATAACGTTCCTATTAACAATATCATTCAGGACCCTTTCCTCCGTTTTATGAGCTGTGGAAAAGAAGTTCCTGTAAAATAGTCTAATAGGGGGTACAGGTGTTGTGTTAGTTGACTCTTCAGAGGTTGCATGGTGTTTCACCTTCCTTTTTATGATGTCTTCAACGAAACCATTGGAGAAGCCGTTGTTGACTAGGACCTACCTTACCCTACAGAGTTCTTCATCGACTTGCTTCCATCCTGAGCTGTGGCTTAGAGCACGGTCGACATAAGCGTAGCCAACATTCCCCTTGTACTTGCCAACCCTATGCCCTACCAAGAACCCACCCGAAGCCGGACAGACACCCACCTGGAGACCGAACAGTCACCCACCCAGAGCCCGCCAGTTGAGTGAACCGGAGCCCGCCAGTTGAGTGAACTGGAACCCGTCAGTTGAGTACCTGGAGCCCGCCCCGAGCCCTACCGAGAACCCACCCTGAGCCCGACCAAGAACCTACCCCGAGCCCTACAGAGGTTCCTTAAGCCCGAGAGCCTATCCCGATCCCGAAAGAGCCCACCCCGACCCCTACCGAGAACCCACCCCCGGAGCCCTACCGAGAACCCACCCCCCCAAGCCCTACCGAGAACCCACCCCCCCAAGCCCTACCGAGAACCCACCCCCCCAAGCCCTACCGAGAACCCACCCCCCCAAGCCCTACAGAGAACCCACCCCCCCAAGCCCTACCGAGAACCCACCCCCCCAAGCCCTACCGAGAACCCACCCCCCCAAGCCCTACCGAGAACCCACCCCCCAAGCCTTACCGAGAACCCACCCCCCCAAGCCCTACCGAGAACCCCCCCCCCAAGCCCTACCGAGAACCCCCCCCCAAGCCCTACCGAGAACCCACCCCCCCCAAGCCCTACCGAGAACCCACCCCCCAAGCCCTACCGAGAACCCACCCCCCAAGCCCTACCGAGAACCCAGCCCCAATACCTACCAAGAACCCACCCCAAGCCCTACCAAGAACCCACCCGAAGCCGGACAGACACCCACCTGGAGCCCGAACAGTCACCCACCCGGAGCCCGACCAGTCAAACACCCGGAGCCCGCCAGTTTAGTAAACCGGAGCCCGCCAGTTGAATGAACCGGAGCCCGCCAGTTGAGTGAACTGGAACCCGTCAGTTGAGTACCTGGAGCCTGCCCCGAGCCCTACCGAGAACCCACCCTGAGCCCGACCAAGAACCTACCCCGAGCCCTACAGAGGTTCCCCAAGCCCGAGAGCCTATCCCGATCCCGAAAGAGCCCACCCCGAGCCTGACCGGGAGCCAACCCCAAACCCTACCAAGAACCCACCCCCAAGCCCTACCAAGAACCCACCCCCAAGCCCTACCAAGAACCCAGCCCTAATACCTACCAAGAACCCACCCCAAGCCCTACCAAGAACCCACCCGAAGCTGGACAGACACCCTCCTGGAGCCCGAACAGTCACCCACCCGGAGCCCGACCAGTCAAACACCCGGAGCCCGCCAGTTTAGTAAACCGGAGCCCGCCAGTTGAGTGAACCGGAGCCCGCCAGTTGAGTGAACTGGAACCCGTCAGTTGAGTACCTGGAGCCCGCCCCGAGCCCTACTGAGAACCCACCCTGAGCCCGACCAAGAACCTAGCTACCCCGAGCCCTACAGAGGTTCCCCAAGCCCGAGAGCCTATCCCGATCCCGAAAGAGCCCACCCCGAGCCCTACCGAGAACCCACCCCCGAAGCCCTACCGAGAACCCACCCCCGAAGCCCTACCGAGAACCCACCCCCCAAGCTCTACCGTGAACCCACCCCCCAAGCCCTACCAAAACCCACCCCCAAGCCCTACCAAGAACCCAGACCTAATACCTACCAAGAACCCACCCCAAGCCCTACCAAGAACCCACCCGAAGCTGGACAGACACCCACCTGGAGCCCGAACAGTCACCCACCCGGAGCCCGACCAGTCAAACACCCGGAGCCCGCCAGTTTAGTAAACCGGAGCCCGCCAGTTGAGTGAACCGGAGCCCGCCAGTTGAGTGAACTGGAACCCGTCAGTTGAGTACCTGGAGCCCGCCCCGAGCCCTACCGAGAACCCACCCTGAGCCCGACCAAGAACCTACCCCGAGCCCAACAGAGGTTCCCCAAGCCCGAGAGCCTATCCCGATCCCGAAAGAGCCCACCCCGACTCCTACCGAGAACCCACCCCCCAAGCCCTACCGAGAACCCCCCCCAAGCCCTACCGAGAACCCCCCCCCCCAAGCCCTACCAAGAACCCGCCCCCCCAAGCCCTACCGAGAACCTCCCCCCAAGCCCTACCGAGAACCCACCCCCCCCAAGCCCTACCGAGAACCCACTCCCCCAAGCCCTACCGAGAACCCCCCCCAAACCCTACCGAGAACCCACCCCCCAAGCCCTACCGAGAACCCACCCCGCAAGCCCTACCGAGAACCCAGCCCAAAGCCCTACCGAGAACCCAGCCCAAAGCCCTACCGAGAACCCAGCCCAAAGCCCTACCGAGAACCCAGCCCCAATACCTACCAAGAACCCACCCCAAGCCCTACCAAGGACCCACCCGAAGCCGGACAGACACCCACCTGGAGCCCGAACAGTCACCCACCCGGAGCCCGACCAGTCAAACACCCGGAGCCCGCCAGTTTAGTAAACCGGAGCCCGCCAGTTGAATGAACCGGAGCCCGCCAGTTGAGTGAACTGGAACCCGTCAGTTGAGTACCTGGAGCCTGCCCCGAGCCCTACCGAGAACCCACCCTGAGCCCGACCAAGAACCTACCCCGAGCCCTACAGAGGTTCCCCAAGCCCGAGAGCCTATCCCGATCCCGAAAGAGCCCACCCCGAGCCTGACCGGGAGCCAACCCTAAACCCTACCAAGAACCCTGCCCTAATACCTACCAAGAACCCGCCCCAAGCCTACCAAGAACCCACCCGAAGCTGGACAGACACCCACCTGGAGCCCGAACAGTCACCCACCCGGAGCCCGACCAGTCAAACACCCGGAGCCCGCCAGTTTAGTAAACCGGAGCCCGCCAGTTGAGTGAACCGGAGCCCGCCAGTTGAGTGAACTGGAACCCGTCAGTTGAGTACCTGGAGCCCGCCCCGAGCCCTACCGAGAACCCACCCTGAGCCCGACCAAGAAACTACCCCGAGCCCTACAGAGGTTCCCCAAGCCTGAGAGCCTATCCCGATCCCGAAAGAGCCCACCCCGAGCCTGACCGGGAGCCAACCCCAAACCCTACCAAGAACCCACCCCCAAGCCCTACCAAGAACCCAGCCCTAATACCTACCAAGAACCCACCCCAAGCCCTACCAAGAACCCACCCGAAGCTGGACAGACACCCACCTGGAGCCCGAACAGTCACCCACCCGGAGCCCGACCAGTCAAACACCCGGAGCCCGCCAGTTTAGTAAACCGGAGCCCGCCAGTTGAGTGAACCGGAGCCCGCCAGTTGAATGAACTGGAACCCGTCAGTTGAGTACCTGGAGCCCGCCCCGAGCCCTACCGAGAACCCACCCTGAGCCCGACCAAGAACCTACCCCGAGCCCTACAGAGGTTCCCCAAGCCCGAGAGCCTATCCCGATCCCGAAAGAGCCCACCCCGACCCCTACCGAGAACCCACCCCCCAAGCCCTACCGAGAACCCACCCCCCCAAGCCCTACCGAGAACCCACCCCCCAAGCCCTACCGAGAACCCACCCCCCCAAGCCCTACCGAGAACCCACCCCCCCAAGCCCTACCGAGAACCCACCCCCCAAGCCCTACCGAGAACCCACCCCCCCCAAGCCCTACCGAGAACCCACCCCCCCCAAGCCCTACCGAGAACCCACCCCCCCAAGCCCTACCGAGAACCCACCCTCCCAAGCCCTACCGAGAACCCACCCCCCCAAGCCCTACCGAGAACCCACCCCCCCAAGCCCTACCGAGAACCCACCCCCCCAAGCCCTACCGAGAACCCACTCCCCCAAGCCCTACCGAGAACCCCCCCCAAGCCCTACCGAGAACCCCCCCCCCCAAGCCCTACCGAGAACCCCCCCCCCAAGCCCTACCGAGAACCCACCCCCCCAAACCCTACCGAGAACCCACCCCCCAAGCCCTACCGAGAACCCACCCCGCAAGCCCTACCGAGAACCCAGCCCAAAGCCCTACCGTGAACCCAGCCCAAAGCCCTACCGAGAACCTAGCCCCAATACCTACCAAGAACCCACCCGAAGCCGGACAGACACCCACCTGGAGCCCGAACAGTCACCCACCCGGAGCCCGACCAGTCAAACACCCGGAGCCCGCCAGTTTAGTAAACCGGAGCCCGCCAGTTGAATGAACCGGAGCCCGCCAGTTGAGTGAACTGGAACCCGTCAGTTGAGTACCTGGAGCCTGCCCCGAGCCCTACCGAGAACCCACCCTGAGCCCGACCAAGAACCTACCCCGAGCCCTACCGAGAACCCACCCTGAGCCCGACCAAGAACCTACCCCGAGCCCTACAGAGGTTCCCCAAGCTCGAGAGCCTATCCCGATCCCGAAAGAGCCCACCCCGAGCCTGACCGGGAGCCAACCCCAAACCCTACCAAGAACCCACCCCCAAGCCCTACCAAGAACCCACCCCCAAGCCCTACCAAGAACCCTGCCCTAATACCTACCAAGAACCCGCCCCAAGCCCTACCAAGAACCCACCCGAAGCTGGACAGACACCCACCTGGAGCCCGAACAGTCACCCACCCGGAGCCCGACCAGTCAAACACCCGGAGCCCGCCAGTTTAATAAACCGGAGCCCGCCAGTTGAGTGAACCGGAGCCCGCCAGTTGAGTGAACTGGAACCCGTCAGTTGAGTACCTGGAGCCCGCCCCGAGCCCTACCGAGAACCCACCCTGAGCCCGACCAAGAACCTACCCCGAGCCCTACAGAGGTTCCCCAAGCCCGAGAGCCTATCCCGATCCCGAAAGAGCCCACCCCGAGCCCTACCGAGAACCCACCCCCCAAGCCCTACCGAGAACCCACCCCCCAAGCCCTACCGAGAACCCACCCCCCAAGCCCTACCGAGAACCCACCCCCCAAGCCCTACCGAGAACCCAGCCCCAAGCCCTACCGAGAACTCAGCCCCAAGCCCTACCGAGAACCCACCCCCAAGCCCTACCGAGAACACACCCCAAGCCCTACCGAGAACCCACCCCCAAGCCCTACCAAGAACCCACCCCCAAGCCCTACCAAGAACCCTGCCCTAATACCTACCAAGAACCCACCCCAAGCCCTACCAAGAACCCACCCGAAGCTGGACAGACAACCACCTGGAGCCCGAACAGTCACCCACCCGGAGCCCGACCAGTCAAACACCCGGAGCCCGCCAGTTTAGTAAACCGGAGCCCGCCAGTTGAGTGAACCGGAGCCCGCCAGTTGAGTGAACTGGAACCCGTCAGTTGAGTACCTGGAGCCCGCCCCGAGCCCTACCGAGAACCCACCCTGAGCCCGACCAAGAACCTAGCTACCCCGAGCCCTACAGAGGTTCCCCAAGCCCGAGAGCCTATCCCGATCCCGAAAGAGCCCACCCCGAGCCCTACCGAGAACCCGGCCACCCCCGAAGCCCTACCGAGAACCCACCCCCAAGCCCTACCGAGAACCCAGCCCCAAGCCCTACCGAGAACCCAGCCCCAAGCCCTACCGAGAACCCAGCCCCAAGCCCTACCGAGAACCCAGCCCCAAGCCCTACCGAGAACTCAGCCCCAAGCCCTACCGAGAACCCACCCCCAAGCCCTACCGAGAACCCACCCCAAGCCCTACCGAGAACCCACCCCCAAGACCTACTGAGAACCCACCCGAAGCCGGACAGACACCCACCTGGAGCCCGAACAGTCACCCACCCGGAGCCCGACCAGTCAAACACCCGGAGCCCGCCAGTTTAGTAAACCGGAGCCCGCCAGTTGAGTGAACCGGAGCCCGCCAGTTGAGTGAACTGGAACCCGTCAGTTGAGTACCTGGAGCCCGCCCCGAGCCCGACCGAGAACCCACCCAGAGCCCTACCGAGAACCCACCCTGATCCCTACAGAGAACCCACCCCTAGTCCTACCATGAAAACACCCTGAGCCCTACAGACAACCCACCCTGGGCCCGACCAAGAACCTACCCCGAGCCCTACGGAGGTACCCCAAGCCCGAGAGCCCATCCCGAACCCGAAAGAGCCCACCCTGAGCCTGACCGGGAGCCAACCCTAAGTCCTACCAAGAACCCACCCTGAAGCCCTACCAAGAACATACCTGAAGCCGGACAGACACCCACCTGGAGCCCGAACAGTCACCCACCCGGAGCCCGACCAGTCAAACACCCGGAGCCCGCCAGTTTAATAAACCGGAGCCCGCCAGTTGAGTGAACCGGAGCCCGCCAGTTGAGTGAACTGGAACCCGTCAGTTGAGTACCTGGAGCCCGCCCCGAGCCCTACCGAGAACCCACCCCGAGCCCTACCGAGAACCCACCCCAAGCCCTACAGAGAACCCAACCCCCCCGAAGCCCTACCAAGAACCCCCCCCCCCCCCGAGCCCTACCAAGAACCCACACCCCTCCGAGCCCTACCAAGAACCCACACCCCCCCGAACCCTACCAAGAACCCACACCCCCCCGAGCCCTACCATGAACCCACACCTCCCCGAGCCCTACCAAGAACCCTCACCCCCCCGAGCCCTACCAAGAACCCACACCCCCCCGAGCCCTACCAAGAACCCACACCCCCCCCCCCCAAGCCCTACCAAGAACTCACACCCCCCCCGAGCCCTACCAAGAACCCACACCCCCCCCGAGCCCTACCAAGAACCCACACCCCCCCCGAGCCCTACCAAGAACCCACACACCCCCCCGAGCCCTACCAAGAACCCACACCCCCCCCCCCCGAGCCCTACCAAGAACCCACACCCCCCCCCGAGCCCTACCAAGAACCCACACCCCCCCCCCCCCGAGCCCTACCAAGAACCCACACCCCCCCCCGAGCCCTACCAAGAACCCACAACCCCCCCGAGCCCTACCAAGAACCCACAACCCCCCCGAGCCCTACCAAGAACCCACACCCCCCCCCTGAGCCCTTCCAAGAACCCACACCCCCCCCCCGAGCCCTACCAAGAACCCACAACCCCCCCGAGCCCTACCAAGAACCCACAACCCCCCCGAGCCCTACCAAGAACCCACAACCCCCCCGAGCCCTACCAAGAACCCACACCCCCCCCGAGCCCTACCAAGAACCCACACCCCCCCCCCCCGAGCCCTACCAAGAACCCACACCCCCCCCCGAGCCCTACCAAGAACCCACACCCCCCCCCCCGAGCCCTACCAAGAACCCACACCCCCCCCCGAGCCCTACCAAGAACCCACACCCCCCCAAGCCCTACCAAGAACCCACACCCCCCCAAGCCCTACCAAGAACCCACACCCCCCCAAGCCCTACCAAGTACCCACACACCCCCAAGCCCTACCAAATACCCACACCCCCCCAAGCCCTACCAAATACCCACACCCCCCCCAAGCCCTACCAAATACCCACACCCCCCCCAAGCCCTACCAAGAACCCACACCCCCCCAAGCCCTACCAAGAACCCACACCCCCCCCAAGCCCTACCAAGAACCCACACCCCCCCCCCCCAAGTCCTACCAAGAACCCACACCCCCCCAAGCCCTACTAAGAACCCACACCCCCCCCAAGCCCTACCAAGTACCCACACCCCCCCCAAGCCGCCAGTTGAGTACCTAAAGCCTGCCCGGAGCCCCGACCGACAACCCACCCCGGAGCCCCGACCGACAACCCACCCACTTGGGGCCCGACCGACAACCCACCCACTTGGGGCCCGACCGACAACCCACCCACTTGGGGCCCGACCGACAACCCACCCACTTGGGGCCCGACCGACAACCCACCCACTTGGGGCCCGACCGACAACCCACCCACTTGGGGCCCGACCGACAACCCACCCACTTGGGGCCCGACAGAGAACCCACCCACTTGGGGCCCGACAGAGAACCCACTTGGGGCCCGACAGAGAACCCACTTGGGGCCCGACAGAGAACCCACTTGGGGCCCGACAGAGAACCCACTTGGGGCCCGACAGAGAACCCACTTGGAGCCCGACAGAGAACCCACTTGGAGGCCGACAGAGAACCCACTTGGAGGCCGACAGAGAACCCACTTGGAGGCCGACAGAGAACCCACTTGGAGGCCGACAGAGAACCCACTTGGAGGCCGACAGAGAACCCACTTGGAGGCCGACAGAGAACCCACTTGGAGGCCGACAGAGAACCCACCCCGCGCCCAACCTTTCATGGAGAAAATTGAACACCAGGCGACAAAAATAATTGCAGAATGAGGTCTAGTTTCATACCATGAACGGTTGAGGGTCACAGGGCTAACAACACTGCAAACTAGGCATGCCAGGATGGATCTCACCGAAACTATTAAAATATCGACTTGAATCGACTTGAGAATGGTCCAGGACGGACCGAAACTCGTCGTCCCTTCAACTTCTAGTGTGGTCTGGTCAACATACTTCAGCCACGTTATTGTGACTCATCGCCTGCCTATTAAAATATTGAACAGTTTCGAAGATATGGATCCAGAGAACAACTCAAAAGGTCAGATGGAACACAAACAAGGAACAACGGTTTCAAGTCCAACAAGCCGCAGTGTAGGACTGAAAACATAAGCTATATTTTCACCCACAGGGTTATAAACCCATGGAACCGCCTATCTGCTAAAGCAGTAAATAACATAACACTTGAATTGTAAAATCCAATTTGAAAAAAATCGGAACAAATGGGGGACCTGATCTGCTACCAGAAATTTTAGCCAAATATCCCCAGTCTGCTAACTGTAGGTAGTAACCGAGTGATTGTAACCTATCCACCGCTGCCCACTGGATGGGAGGCGGTGTGCAGGACAAACATAAATTGTGACACTAGCTCTCCACATATGTCAGGTGCTTAATTTAGAACCTGTACTTGAGGTCGATCTCGAATCCATTGTTGATGTGACGACTTATATTAAATTTTGTAACTAGCTCATCAAGATTGGAACTTGCTTAGCTAAATGAATTGTGGGGTTCAGTCCCTGAGCCCATTATGTGCCTCTGTAACCCTTTCCACTACCGCCCAGCAGAAGTACAACAGGTACTCAGAGAGAACTATCATAATAAACGAACTAAACTAACATTGATAGGCATTGTTCGAAGCAAACCCCATTATATTATATATACTGTGTATATATAAGATATAAATATGTCAAAAAGAATTATCACTCTTACCTGGAGCAATGTTGCTCATGTCGGAAATCAGCGGTACATGTTGTCGCGTTGGCGGCAGCGACACTACTGAGCCGCTGAGCTTTCAACGACCAACCGCCGTTTGAACGCCATTTTGAAATTCCAGGCGTACTACCCGAAAAGTGCGTAAACTAGTATTTGCGTGCATTATAGGCCATTCCAAGAAACCTTATTGCTATGAATATCTTGTTATCTAACAAACGAATTATTTATGTTAATATTAAATGACAAGCTTAATACTAATTGAGCATAATGAGTAGAATGAAAACAAGAAATGAAAACATAGATGAAAAAGCCGCACAAATACAATTATGTCGACAAACAGCGCTCTTTAAAAAAAACAGACATTGGTTGACAATAGAAGGGTAAGGTAGGTTACAGGGAATTTATTAGGTATTTATGCCCGAAACGCTTTGCGTAATAGTGGCTTTAGGCATTGTATGTTCTAGCTCTACCTATAAGTCAACCAATCCTTGTATAAATTTATTGTATGTATGTACCTTACCTAAATAAAATTGTATTGTATTGTATTGTATTGTATTGTTGTATAGCTTCGTTTTTAACTTAAACTGGTTGAGAGAGGTACAGTCTTTAACATGGTTGGGAAGGTCATTCCACATTCTGGGTCCCTTGATTTGTAGAGCATTTCTAGTTTGATTAAGTCGTACTCTAGGAATATCAAAACTGTATTTATTTCTGGTGTGGTGCTCATGGGTTCTGTTACATCCTTCTATGAAGCTTTTGAGATCAGGATTGGCATTATAGTTTAGCGTTTTATATATGTATAATACACATGAGAGAATGTGCAGTGACTTAATGTCTAACATATTCAGAGATTTGAGTAGGGGTACCGAGGGGGTATCTTATGATAATGAGGTTTCAATGCTTGGAGTCAATAATCAAAGTGAGGCTTCACCACTGTAGCGAGTAAGCCTTATACTTGCTCCATTATCTCATCATCTTAATGGCATAACTAATTAGCACTAACTACATAAGCTATAATCCTATCCCTATTTACAGGTAACGGTTTCTGCCCTCCTATCTTATTGTGAGGTGTAGTCACCGTATATAAGCAAGCGATTTGAGAATAGCAAAACACACTTGGTCCGGGAGACATCTCCCATCACGCAGGGTGCAGTTGCACCTCCACAGATCTCCAGTATCAGCTCTTGATACTGGTAATGGCTCAAAAGGGCCACCACTTACGGGCTATTCATGCCCGTGCCACCTTTTCGCTGGTTTAATCGTCATCTTGGACACATTCATGGGAGACATCTCCCGTCACGCAGAGTGCACTTGCACCTCCACAGATCTCCAGTATCAGCTCTTGATACTGGTGATGGCTCGAAAGGGCCACCACTTACGAGCTATTCATGCCCGTGCCATCTTTTGGGTGGCTTCTTCTTCATCTGTTTAAAACACGGGAGACATCTTCCGTCACGCTGGGTGCAGTCGCACCTCCACAGATCTCCAGTATAATCTATTGATACTGGTGATGGCTCAAAAGGGCCACCACTTACCAATTCATGCCCGTGCCACCTATTGGGTGGCTTCATCTTCATCTTAACACATTCACAAGGGAGACATCTCCCATCATGCAGGGTGCATTCGCACCTCCACAGATCTCCAGTATCAGCTCTTGATACTGGTAATGGCTTAAAATGGCCACCACTTACGGGCTATTCATGCCCGTGCCACCTTTTGGGTGGCTTAATCTTCATCATCATCATCATCGAATAGCAAACCTCGGGAGACATCTCCCGTCACGCAGGGTGCAGTCGCACCTCCACAGATCTCCAGTATCAGCTCTTAATACTGGTAATGGCTCAAAAGGGTCACCACTTACAGGCTATTCATACTCGTGCCACTTCTTGGGTGGCTTAATCTTTATCATCAATCAATCGAATAGCAAAGCAGTACAATTTCAAGTCAACAATGTAGCACTCGACGTGTACAGTTCTAATCGACCCAAGATGCTACAGCCTCGACACAGAGCAGACAGCAGACTACGACCTCATCGAGCTACAACGCTCTCCCACATAGAGCTCCGCGACTCCGGCCACACTCAGCTCTCTGCTCTGCTCCAAGCCCCGTCTCAACGTCTACGACACTGCTGTATCTAGGACTACTAAATAAATATGAAACTAACTAAACACTGTATCTAATGTACCCAACAACGTAACATAACCGTACGTTACAGCGCTTTCCCCCCTGAGAGTTCTCTTCCCTTCCCTTCTCTGATACGAGAGCGCTTTGTTAACAAACAAAGTAATACAAACAGTGCGCTAAGCATTGTTAATGGAAGCGCTAATAATTATATGATGAAGTGTTATGTATTTATTCAGACGAGAACAGCAGCGAACACAAACCAGCGCATATACGAACAAATTGGTTTGGAAGTACAAATTTCTCAGTGAACGAAGTTGTTTCTAGCCCGGTATCCGAAATTACAGTAGACGACTTGTTTAGTTTAGTTCATTTATTATGCACCCCATACCCATCTTGTGGGCGGTAGTGAAACTACCTACACCACCGGTGTCCCCTCTACACTACCGGTGTTAATGATGGCAGCTTTCCGTCACACTCCCTTGACCTTCGTCAGGTAATGAAAGGCGGCGGGGAGGTGTGGTTTCAAACTGCTTGATGTCTTTGAGATTCGTTGTATGGTGTCCGCGGTGTCTTGGCGATACAATTGGGTTTTATATTCGTTTGGGGGAAACTTTGTGGTATTGGTGTAGAAAGGACTTCCCCAAGGGAGCCACCATCTCTAGTAGTCTCGACATGGCCCAGAAGCCGGCGGCTTGTCTGGAGTTACTCTTTTTCTCCAGACTTTGAAAATCTGTTCTCAAACATGGCCAAAGTATTGCCATCAAACTTTGCACCTCACACTGCCACAGCTTTCCCATATAATTTTCAGACTTCAAATAAAGTACAATGAGAAATTGAGTGAAGCGTTCTATTGTTAATTAAATCGTGATGTTCCTAATCGTTGACTACCTTTTAATCCACTTCTTGAATCTGTGCATCTATGGTCTAAACCTCGACTGGACATTATTTATTAAGTTGTCTTATTCCTCCCCAGAGAATGCTAGCAAAATATTGATGCTGTGAACTATTGATTAAACTATTTCTCTACCAAAAAATCTTTAATGTCTCAAAATTGATGTGAATTTCGTAACTTTGACTAACAAATGGTCCGGCCTATGGTAAAGTATAAACCCTAGATTGTTGCTGTTGAAAATAACATTTTGTTTACTTTAATTTGAAAACAAAATTACCTTTTTATAACCTGAAAGTGTAAAAGTTTGCTATACTACCTAGAAGTCCATAACTATTACTAGGTTAAAAAAAACTTAAAACTAATTGAACTTTTGCACTTAGTGTATAAACAAAGGTCTTGAATATACAATAGTTAGGACAACTTGAATTTACTTAAATCTGGTATGTCGTCTACTTGAAAGTAAAGTCCTTGGCATGTGCTCGAACCTTAATAATGTGCTCCGGAGAGTGCGAGACATGTACTGTACTTAGTCATTTGCTATACTAAAGTTTATTTTGGTTGATTTTGTATACTGTGTAAGGTCTATAGACATACTAGTTTGTCCTTGACAAGCTAGTCCAGAAACTTCAATAGATGACTTTTACCTAGTTTTTTATCTTTGTCCTAGAATGTTCTGCTTAACATTGGTCGTGACCATGACCATGGCTCAGAAGTCGATGTGGATACTCTAATAAACACTTGTATAGATTGTAAACATCACAAAAGTGCACCAGGACCAGAAGGCAGTCTGTTTACTACGGTATGGATAATTTCTCTTAACGTCTTGCTTTTTAATGTACAATATTGTCACTACAGTAGATTAAAAAAAAATCTGAAGCCTTCAAAAATATGCTTTTAGCTGTAAAGAGCTTTTGACAATAGTCAAACTTGATATCCTTTCTACCTAAATGATAAATTGCTTAACAGAAAGTACCTCTTTTTATATTTGATTTTTTTAGTGTCATCGGTGGAAGAATAGGTCCTGCTGTACAGAGAATACTACTAGACTTATTCACGAGTCTAGTCCTTACAACTTCAATTATGACCACTGTTCTAGAGTAGAGTCCATGTCCTCGGAATGTAAACGGCATTTCATGCTCGATCACTGCTTTTACGAATGTTCACCCAATGTTGGCCCATGGGTCGTGTCGGTAAGTATTGCAGAACGTCTAAATTCTATATTTTAAAGGACTTTTATTTAACTAGGGTTTCTGCATTGTTTTAATAACTTAAACATGTTTAAACAATTATTTTTAATAATTAAAAATTTAACATTGTGCAAAACTTAAAAGGCTATTTTATAAAGTTTTTATTTTGGTATTCTGAAAGTGACTTCCCCTAAGCATTTAAATGGCATAGTGGCTTTTTTTTTTTTTTTTTTTTTTTTTTTTTTACCAAAAAATAAATTTGTCTAGACATGTAAGAGATTTGGCTCGCTAGTTCCTTTTGCAACGTTAAATAAATTTTCCCTGCAGGAAAATCGCTCGTGGCGGCGGGAAAGATACTGGGGAGTCCCTCTGTGTGCCATTGATTGAGCTTTGGTTTACTGCGTGTGCCAACGATGTCACTTGCACAGACAATTGGACCAACAATTTCATGTGGTTGAATATGACGGGTGATTGCCCAACAAAAGGAAGCTGCTTGACAAATTACTGCCCCGTAAATTCTACCTGTCAAACATTTAAAGAAATCTATAGGACAGCCCGGAACTTCTGTGAAAAGGTATGTTGAACACAACTTTTTTTTTTTTTTTTTTTTTTTTCTTCCCTCCCCACCTTTCTTGATTCAAAGTTCAGTGTATTATTGTCCATGTGACTTGCCAATTTTATATTTTCCAAATGCCCTAAAATTGGCTATTCAATGTTGGTTTAAATTCATAGGCCTAGAGAGTAGACTGCCCTCTTAATATTTTTCCTACCAAGATGGGAAAGGGGTTACTGAACATCTACAAATATCACAAAGATTGATGTGGCTTGATTGTTTCCAAATTTCAGTTTGGCAACTTTAATTGTTAAAATATTTTGATGCTATTTTCTTAATAGTACCTGCTATAAGACTCTGCCTCCTGTGTACATGTCTATTGATGCCCAGTAAAGGTGGTATCCCTTCCATATGACTTGCCAGACTGGCTTAATTATTACTAAAGTTGTTTACGCTTAACTATGCAACTTTTTTTCCAGCCTTCTCCTTAAACACTGACACGCCTAGTACCTGGTAAGGTTAAATGGTGTGCTTCAAAATTACCACTGTACAAGTGCATTTTTTCTCAATCAAGAAATGAGTTCATAAAAGTTCCTAAAGTCTTGCATAAACCATTCCCTTTAGTGAAGTTTAAAATATACCTGTACTTTAATACCTGCATTTTTATACAAAGTTGACTCTTCATTCTAGGTGTGGGACAATGCTTGGAAATATGCTGAACCGACAACACCATGTATGCACCTACAGTTCAACCAATCTGCCATCAATCCAAATGATGCTGTTGCTCTACATTATGCACAGATTATAGCTGGTTCCCAGATGCACAGCTGCAACCTAATGTGGTTTAGTATACAACTTGCTGTTTGGGCATTTATCAATAGAATATTGACAGTTGCATCCTAGACTTGGCTTGTTGCCATAGTTCATTAACTCTTTACTTTTGACTATAAACTTGCCCTTGCTGAGGGGAAACGATTCTATTAAAATGTTTACAAAGAAAAAAAAAATTCTGAGTGTAATATCCTGATCACATGAGTAATAGTGTGCTGTATTCTGGTTCTGCCCTTGTGCCTTGTCTACCTCTATTAAATTATCTGAAATGTGCCAGAAATAAAATGCTTCTTTATTTCTATCAGACATCACCCAATGAAATTTTGGTAGATTCTCAACCACATTGGAGTTGTCAAACTTGCAGCCAAGGCCATTTTACTTGTTCTGTTTCACACGTCCCCTCTCCCCCTTAAAAAAAAGTTAGTTTGGAAATCTGCCCAGTCATGTTCTGTGAATGTTGGCAAGGTCGTGGGCTTTGTTAAAACTAACAAACTGCACACCATCTCTTTTTTTCTTGTATAGTCTTTAATATTCTTTAATATAGTCTTCTTTATTCTTTAGTATTTTAGTATTCTTCTTTATTCTTCTATTCTTTAGTATAGTCTTTAATATTTAGATTATTCAAGATAATGGACAGATGGTGCTAGTCTTCCCAGCTTGGTACTACCTTTTGATGACTGCCACAGTCCAGAGAGATTTTCTCTGGACTAAAAATCTCTCGCTTCCTCATTACATGTCCCATGCATTGTCCTGTCCCTGCCACCATCTCTCCCTCCTTACCAAACTAGGAAGACCCTCTAGGCAATTTTTTCTTTCTTAAATACTGCCATCTACATCTTGGTAATTTTGTCGCCACAGCTGCTGTACACCCTTCTCCTTGCTGCCCAATATTTAACAATTGTAGAGTGGATATAGAATTTAAAGCGTGTACATCAATCATCCACCCAGAATTGGCCAATTCTCCTTGCATATAGGCCAGAAGACTACTCTTCTGGCATGTCCTTGTAAATTCCTCCTCCATATTCTCCTTGGACCAAATGCATCCACAAAGTGCACAATTTTTTGTTGTTAAATTCTGGTAGACTGACTTGCATTCACTTGCCATACTAAAAGGTGATCTTTCTGCACTTTAATATACCTGGGTTGGTGGGGAAAGGGTGACCTTTACCTCTAAAACTTCAAGAATTGCCTTATCGGGAAAAAAATGGGGCAAGTTTCATTTTAAGACCTTACTGGAAACTTGCTACTACCTTTGTCTCTCTTGCTTTCATGTTAAATTTGTCCTTTTACTGCTATAAACTTGCCCTGCTCAATGCCATTCTTCGCTCCATCTCGTACTATCCCACATGTGGCAGAGAATGCTTTTCTTTAGGTTCTGACTGTGCTTACTCCTAGTGCATAGCCTGGAAGTCCCAGCACACTTGTAGATTTTGACTGAATTAATTCGACAAAATTTTTGCCCAAGTCTGAAATCTTGTATTGGGTCAGGTGAACACTGAAGGTGATCTATCCTTGGATACCTGGATAATAATTATTACAAATGGATAAAAATCTCCAAAGATGGTTACACACTTGCAACCGAATTCAATATCTGCTTTCTGTAAATTGGTGTCGACCTTGCCAGAAAATTACTAAAGACCCAGACAGATGTCACCAAGTCGCATCAGCAGCTATCCTATCACTACTCATCTTGCCAGTCAGCCCGACAGACATTCGTAATTCAATCATTTCAATCACAATCATTCACAATCAATCGCAATCACTAATTCAAACCACAGCTGGGAACATATTAGTGAAATAGTCTTTGGTATGAGTGTTGGGGGGGGGGGGGGGGCCCCCCTCCCCCTGCTCTACCCATAGCGCTGCTATTCAACAAATCTGTCTTATTTTTACTGATATCCTCAAAGCAAGAGTGAGGCCATTTCAAAAGGGGCAAGACAGCTGACCTAAATTACAGACCAATATCAAATCTACTGATGCTTTCAAAAATTTTCATTTGATGGTGCTACATAACCTTACTGGTTTGGTGCCTTCTTTTTGATACTTATTTTCAAAAATATTTGAAAAATCGCTTACTGACTGCCCTATTTCTACTTTGAAAAACTTGACATCATTAAATCCCTACCAGTTTGGTACTCTTTTGGGAATGGATGCCAATGCCCTTATTAGGCTGCTCAATATAATCCATAAAGCCCTTGTCAGAATAAAGTTCCCAATTGGCCTTGTTATTGACCTGTGAAAAGCCTTTGATATTGTAAATCATAACTACCTCTTAAACTTTACCATGGTATCAGAGGCCTAGCTCTGGATTATTAGTTCCTTTATTGGTGATGCACCATTATGTAGCCATCAATAACTTGACCCCCCCCCCTATCTACCATTGACAGTAGGAATGCCACAGGGCAGCATCTTGGGGCCCTTTATTTCTTATATCAATGATTTGCTAAATGTTTGTAACATTCTTAAACCTATACTATTTGCTGACAATACTACCTTTCCTCTATTCTGACTCTAGAAATCCAACATTCTCTGTGTAACTCATCTTGTATATACTTTTATCTGAATAAACAGATATACCGGTCTCATCTCACACTCGTGGATAATGGGTTCGATTCCCGGCGGGACAGAAATGGTTGGGCACCTTTCCTTTCACATAATGCCTCTGTTCACCTAGTAGTAAATAGATGCATCCTGGGGAAGGTTAGAAATTTGACCTTGTGACACACACTAGTGGTTAAACATCCCCTTTGTCGTTAAAAAGACTAGTTTCTATAGCACCTATCTTACCTTGTCAAAGTAAGAAAGACGTAACCATCACTGTGTTCAAGAGGGGACTCGATAAGCACCTCCAACGGATACCTGATCAACCAGGCTGCGAGCAGCCGCGTCCAACAGCCTGGTTGACTAGTCCAGCAACGAGGAGGCCTGGGCGATGACTGGGCCGTAGGGACGCTAAGCCCCGAAATCAACTCGAGGTATAATGAAGGTAAGATAGTCCCTCTGCTCAGATCCCAAATCATGTTTAATAAACATGCACATACTCCACGTGTGCTATTTACAATTGCAAAACTTAGTTATACCACTACACTAATTCTGACTGGACGCTCTTCCTAAATAGATGTAATAGAACCCATGTGCACGAGTCACAACTGGTGACATATGAACACTTCACGAACAAGTGCCTCGCTGAAGACTTTCGTTCAAACCACAACGCTGAAAATGCTTCTCACGTACAGTACTACTAATACAAATAATCGTCAAAAGAACCTAAACACCTAGCCTAACCAATGCCTAAATATGCTTATATATAATACAGTATTAATTTATATTTAAGAAAATTCCTATTTTGAATGAACAGCATGTTAAAATTGATAAATGTGTCTTTGGGGTGAACCGCTGGATGGAATGAACTTGGTCAGAAGACAGGCTGCTTGAAATACCAAATACTGTTCCACGATCCCCCATCGAGGACAATCATATGTTGTATTTTGATAATAATAATAATAATAATAATAATTTATTTACGAATATACAAAGGATCAAGTACAGTGGTTACTCAGTAGGTACAGTATTTGTATAGTTTGAAATAACACTTAAACTACTCAGCATTTCCGGCATAACTCAATGCTAATACTAAACAGTATTAATTAATGCTTAATTCATTAGTATTTAATGAATTACAGCATTAATAAATTTAGCAAATATAATTTTTATAAAGTAATATATTTAATGATGAAATGAATAAACTGTTTCACTTTTATGTCAATACCAGCAAACTCACCTTAAGTTATTTAGGATGAATGTGTGATAATTTTGTTAAATGATGATAATTAGTTTGTTTTCTCAACATTATGTTCATATGTAACTCAAGACATCTTCATTCGCTTTTTGCCGTACTGTAAATAAACCAAGAAGCCAAACTTACTCATTAATGCTGTACAGTATGTACAAAATTTATTGTTTTCTTCTTATAATTACTTAAATATGTTTATTAACAAAACATTATTTTTACTTTGAAAATCAAACTTACAAATGTTACGATATATACATATAATAATAATAATTCATTGTATCGGGGGACAGGAAGCCAGAGTGTATTTATACACATTAGGCTTTTATCAAGGTCTCAAGGCTGAATTATTGACCCTGCCAAGGATGCAACCCCCCCACAACAAACTGACAAACTTTTGAGTACTTACTTACTGTTAGGTAAACAGAGGCATTAAGTGAAAGGAAATGTTCCCAACCATTTCTGTCCCGCCTGGGATTCGAACCCAGAATTCTCAATTGTACGTCGAGAATAAACCCGACTAATCCTCAGATTTCAATTACAGTGGTACCTCGGTTTATGAATGCCCCTCTTTATGAACTTTTCAAGGTTACGAGCTTGATTTCTTCCGAAAATTTGAATCAGGTTCGCTCACAGGGAAATTTGCTTCGGGTTTACGAATTTTCGAGTTACAAGCAGTCTCCAGGAACAGATTAAATTCGTAAACTGAGGTACCCCTGTATTGTGAACAGTCAAACATGGTTACCTAACACATGAGTGAATGTAAAGATTTAAAATAGGCTTCTTGTTCAGTAGTTGCAAGAGAATGTATTCGCAACTCAGACAGATTACAGCATGATCAGCAGGCCTCTCGAGCATTCACAATGTCACTAAACTGATGTACTAAATTGCCCAAACCTAACCTAACCGAGGACCCTAACCAAATTTTGCAAGCCACTATGATTTTTAGGACAGTACATCATTTTCTGACTTAAAACCTCCGTATCTGAAAGGATACGGAAGTTGCTCTCACTCACTGTCCTCATTTTAATCAGTTTTTCATTATATCAAGATTCCTAAATGAACATGTAATGTACTTACCACACCTTGTGAGGCATCAGTTATAAGGAATTACCAAAGCTCTACCTGTTGCATCATACCAGCTTTGTTGTGTCCAGGTTCCAATGACTCAAAACATTGCATATTATCATTCATACAAAAAAAAAAAAAAAAAAAGGCACACTTTGTCAGGGTTCTACTCTTTTGGCCAGAAAAAGCCTGTTATGCTATACTGCATTCAACTGCTTTCAGCCTATATTATTGTATAATCCTATTGTATAATAAGATAGTATTATGATTAATTGACAAAATTTAAGTACTGTATGTGTTTTATTAAAATATTTTTGTTAATTTTTGTTAAATGAGTGAGATGATAATGAAGTGAACAAATCCACAAGGCCCGTGACGAGAATTAGAACCTGCGTCCAAGAGCATTTGAATCCTCGTCACAGCCCTTGTGGATTTGTTCATTTGATACATCACGCTATTGTGATTTCTGTGTGTAATGATAATGAAGTCTTTTTTTTTTTTTACAAGAGGCTATACATGGAGTTAGCATTATTTTTCTTTAAAAAAAATAGTTGAAATCTATATGAAGCTTTTTATTTTACATAACACTATCTATGAAGCATAACTGTATCTTTACTGCATTACAGTATATATTATTTCTCTGCAGCTTATGGTTTACAAAAGATGAATACATCTGGCAAACATCATGAATGAGACTTTTTTTTAGGGACAGAAGAGCTTAAGAATACTGTACATAACAGTTCTCCACGGGTGCTAAATGTACATTTATGGTCAGGGAATAAGCAAATTAATAGTAACAAGTTAAAGGTCCATAAAGTGATGTCCAAAGTAAATGTTTAAGCAGATAATACTACTGAGCTACAGCCCTGTACTCTACACATTTGGAAGGGTCTGCTGGGAAATACTGTTGACATTTTGTCATAAGGCGTTTCAAACCCTGGATGTACTTTCGCTGTGTCTCATCATTTAGGACATGAGCTACGTGTTTACTGAAGATCTTTTCTCGTCCAGTACGTGCATGGATACCAACCATGGTGACACCAATTGGCCAAGGTGCATTTCC
>NC_091217.1:8263234-8303234 GCF_040958095.1 Procambarus clarkii | reverse complement strand
GGTAGAACGGCCTATTGACATAGCTCGAGTGCATGGGGGAATTGTGTAAAACCCTGGTTTGTGTCTCGGAGAGGCTGCAGGATCCAAGTAAGTTAGGTATTCTGGTTTCAACTCTTTTGACCATGTTGTAGCTCAGTCGATTAAGGCAGTGTCTGGGATGATCTCGAATGTAGGTTCGAATCCTCGTCACGGCCCTTGTGGATTTGTTCACGACTATTTTTTGTCAAATGCACAAATTCAGACTCACATTGAGAGTTAAGCCCCACTTCCAACCTGCTCCTAATGATATAATATCCCCATCATTATTTAGAACCAGGTGACAGGAGGGGCATTCTACATAGCCTACATGTATTTACACATAAGCAGTATTTTACCCAGCATTATGTTATTGTGTATCTAAATTGTGTAGTGTCTAATGGGCCTGCATCCAATGTACAGTATCCATGATTCTTAAAGTTAGACAAAGGGTTTGCTAAATTGACATTTACAATGAAAAAACTATTCCTTACAATATTATACAGTACTGTTACACTATTATCATGGCAAGGTTTTGCTTCATGATTAGATACTGAAACCTGTTGGTTAGTACTGCATTAAATACACACGGTGTATCCATGTGTTTGGATCAGACGTCACCATTGTTACAACACACTATTCAGCGTGGTGCCTCGAGCACACACTCTTCCACCAATTACATTGTTTTAATTATCTACCTATCTGATGTGCATGTTAATATATTTTAGCACGTTTCCTTTCACCTAATGCCTCGGCTCACCTAGCAGTCAATAGGTACCCAGGAGTTAGGCAATTGTTGGTAGGGTCAGTAGTTTGACCTAGTGGGGGGGGGGGAAGTATTTAATTCTATTTCTATTGAATTTATTTAATTCCCTGTCCCTGACAATGGGAATTATTATGATTATGGAGTTATCTACACACGTACCTGCGAAGTATACAAGACAGGAGGAGCTTGGAGCGACGAGCGACCATGGAGGGCCCAGCTGGTGCGTTGTTTACTGTGTCCGGTTCCTGCGCCTCACTCCACTACTTACATTATTTTTTCAAAATATGTACTAGTTAATAAATATTTATTTGTTTATAATAAACTAATTATAACGCGAATTTAAGAACAAGTTTGCTGCAATATGATTCTATAATCACTTTATAACGGATGAGGGAATTCGAACACCGTCGCTTGATGAGAGGATGAAACTTGTCTCTCCTTCCTGGCATTTTTTTTTATTTATATATATGAATTGTTACATTCTTGTACAGCCACTAGTACGCATAACGTTTCGGGCAAGTCCTTAATCCTATGTCCCTGGAATACGACCCGGCCAAATCGTTTAACGTTTTCATTTTACTGTTGGGTAAACAGAGGCTACAGTTAAGGACGGGCGCCCAGTAAATTAAGTTTTAATTTATTTATTTTATTATGCACCCCATACCTATTTTGTGGGTGGTAGTGGAAAGGGTTACAGAGGCACATAATGGGCTCAGGAACTGAACCCCACAATTCATTTAACTAACCAAGTTAAATCTTGATGAGCTAGTAACAAATTTCATTGCACATGTCACTTCAACAATGGGCTTGAGACCGACCACAAGTACAGTCTCTAAATTAAGCAACTGACATGTGGTCCGTTTTATTGGGGACATGAAGTCTGTAGACGTATATTATTGAATGTGACCAGAAGGGCGAAATTCATAATTCTAGTGCGAATCTTCTCTATTTTCCTTGCATTTTGCTTCACTTGAGAAAAAGTTGAAAAATTAACTCTTCAAAGTTCATTTTTAGTTTTATTTGACCTGACGCTAAGAGATGCCCTTCAGATAGACAATGTTAACAAATTGTTAACATCAGCAGAAAAAAAAAAAGATTTAAAGTTCCTTGGTGTATACCTAGACAAGACTCAACTTCAGCACCCACATACAGCACAACCAAAACAGTCTCAAAAATGTTCAGTATACTTTCTATAATCAGATATTAAGTTCCCCACTCTGCTCTCCTCTTATTGTGGCTTTACAAGAATGTAAAAACATCAATGCTATATACTCTCATAAACCCAATGTACCTTCTTGTATATATATAAATAAATATAATAAATAAAAAGAATAAATAAATAAATAACTCCCAGGTTACCCATTTACTGCTAATGAACAGAAGCCTCAGGTGTAAGGAAATGTACCCAAATGTCTTTTTCTGCACAGGAATAAAACTCAGAACCATTCACATGGAAGGTGACTGCACTGATCACTACATTACAGGTTAACTATATAGTCAACTAGTGCATTTACATGTTTAAGAAAAGGTAGTAAAACAATTATCGACATATGTAAAAACTGTATTTAAATATTTCACACATGAACATCAATATAATTATACGGCATTACACAGGAATCTTTGGCACAATTTTTGTTTCTGATCTAATTAAATTACATTTCTCAAGAGAGAATGAGACAAAAATACAAAAAATTATGGAACAATTTATGACCAGAAAAATCTATAAACATTCTTCATATCTTTAACTCATAACACATATTACATCAGACATCAAGACATAATAAAACATGACTAAAACATTTATATACAAAATAGTTTCTAATAAAAATAATGTACAATGAATGAAAGTAAACAGCAATACTGGAATAATATAAATATCACAGAGTAGTCAAATACAGTATTTTGAGATTGGAGACTGTCTAAAGACATCTATTTACACTGTATTAAAATATTTTTACTTCGTCTGCCATCCACAATATGAGCATGGAATAGGTCATGACACAAGTGGTAGTTATGTTCTGCTAGAAAGTCTTGTATTTTGTCTCTCAAAATATCAAATAACACTATATGAGTTGGTAAAGCTTTGTATACAGACTGAGAAAATTTACTGCTGGAATGATTTAATTCACTGTTTTTCCCATAGTCTATAATATGGACTGGATTCTCTTGTGTACCTGAAACCGAGTGTGTGTGTGTGACAAAGTTGGAGGCTTTGCCATATTCTTGATGTAGCCAGCCAAGAGGATCTTGCTCAAATATATCTGCTTCATCTAAATAATTCTTCTTCTGTTGCAAGTTTGGTTCGCAAGTCAGAAACCTCATTGATATATTTTGATGTATATGGCTGGAAATAACAAATTATGCTGTTAGTATACATACTGAAAAAATTAAATGCAAAAAAAATTATGAAAAAATTAGAGTAAAGAAATGGTTCATACTCCAGCTTTTCATTACAGTACAGCAGAACTAGTGTGTTGCCAAAGGCTTCACCACATGACCAAAAGAAGAGGACAGATGGGGTGCTGCCTACTAAATGAGAAGGAATGATAGTAATGCTTCTTGGCTCTTTCCCCTGTCCCCTCCCACATCGAGGGTCACGAGTTTCCTCAGTGCCAACAAGTCACAACAACGCTGCATTAGTAGTGTTTACTTCTCTTGAATAAACCAGTTTAAGCTATGTCATTCTAAATAAAGAAACAATACATGAAAGACTTTGCACAATATATGTAATAACATATTGTGCAAATTCACATCATGTGTGTGAAACAGCGCTGCTAACCACCTTCACCACTGACCAAATATTCAATACAGAGTTTATTAAAGTTAAAATAAAAAATACAATGATCACACCGCTTACCATGCACCAAGTGACTGTATCACCTTATGTATCATAATACTGTACTTCTTTATGTACACGGCAATTTCCAGGCCAAGAGCACATCATTCATAATGAAATTGGTTGGAAAACAAAACAGAAGAAATAGAGAGTTAACCAATGAAAATGTAATAAATCCAAGTAATTACACCAACTACCAAACAAAAAGTGATTGTATCACTGTGAATAAAGTGATTGTATCACTGTGAATAAAGTGATTGTATCACTGTGAATAAAGTGATTGTATCACTGTGAATAAAGTGATTGTATCACTGTGAATAAAGTGATTGTATCACTGTGAATAAAGTGATTGTATCACTGTGAATAAAGTGATTGTATCATGGGTGTAGTGCAATTTCCACTGCATCTATACATCTAAAACTAATTTAACATACATAAAAAATATTAAGGGTTTATTAATGTGGGAAACACCAACATTTGTTAAATTACACAAGCAGTGAGGGACTGAGGCTGCCGTCTCAATATGGTTCTTCCCTTTCTGACAACCAGCGAGTATAACTATATTAACTCCATTTTAAATAAAGACAAAATTAAAGAACATTATCAATAAAAAGCAAAATTAAAACAAAATTACCAATAAAAAATTAAATTACAGAAATACATATTTATTAATGTCTGAAAGTAGGAATAACAAGTTACATGTATCGGTAACTGGCCTTTAAGCAGAACAATAATGTTAGCTTTTTAAGTATAGAACCAGTTTTATACAATTTTTGGGAAAAATACATTTTTTCTCTGGTCGATGCATTATTTAGTTCTCTTTTTGATGCATACAAGCACTTTGTCTTTGCCTGTGTACTACAGTCAATTCATTTTCTTAAATATGACACCAAGAAAAACAATTAAGAGGGGGTGGCAGTCTTGCTTCCTGTGGATGGTTAGGTAAGCACAGTACAGTATTATACAATATTATACTATATACTGTGTACAAATTTTGTCAGTCTACTAAGCAAGTTTATTTTTTTTTAGTACAGCTGACTACTGTTATACAGTATATTGCATACTGAAGCACAACAAGAGAATTACTGTACACCTGTTTTGTTCATTTTGAATGATTTGTTTTATCTGAAAGCCATTATTTTAGCAGTTCCCCAAAAAACCTGTGGACCTTTTCACTCTACCTATTCCCCTCTCCCAATTCTCGGCTTGTTACAGACAACAGTTACCTGTAATATGGAGTCGAGTGGCACGGCATGAGAAAAAGAATATCTGATTTGCTGCGAACCTTCGTATCATTTTGTAGAATGGTCATTACATCCAGTGAGCCTCTCTGATGGACCAAACCCAAGTACAATACAGCTATGAGATTGGGTATTGCCAGGAAAAAGATGGTAGCAACACTTCTGAAAATAAAATAAATGTTAATAAGCACTAGATAAATCATAAATCTGTAAATTACTGTATTAATAACTACTGTACCCTGGTGAGGATTCATATTCAGGACCACTGGATTGCCAGCCTTATACCCAATTACAACCTCTACAAGTGTGAAACATGCTGTCAGTACAAAAAAAAATCCATTGAACATCTCATTATAAAACTCTTTACCATGCTACCTCACTCTCTTATATTATTTAGAACTTGTATTTATTATGCCAAAAGATTATCCAAAATAATGCTTACTGAAAGTGATAGGAACTTAACTAATTTGGTACAGACAGTATAGTATTCTGCATTACCTGTATTTTGAAGACTGATCTTTTCTCTTGGAATATGAAGATAGTGTGAAAGCAACAAAGTCACCAGCTATACAGAAGCACAGAGGCACAACTGGGAGGAGGAATCTGAACTCCTTGTGACCTAAGCAGCTGCAATTAGTGATAAACACATTGTAAAAAGTACAAATAACAGAACTTAAAGATTTTTTACATAAATAAGAAAAGGAATATTTAAAGAACATAATTGACAACTTCAGTAGTCTGAATTTTGGAGAATACACTGTAATGTAATTTTAATTACAAAGAAATTAATCTCTTACAGCTGTGCTAGACTGCCAATTGTCCAGTTTATATTACATTTATAATTTTGATTAAAAGTATGTAAATTTAAATACTGTATTCAAATTCCACATAAGAAGCTACTTTACAGCAAATGGATGAACATTTAAGTAAATGAATGGCAGCAAGGACCAATATTTCTTTTATTCTCATCCAATTATTTGATATCCATTTCTGTAAATGCTGTAAATCAATATTTAAATTCATGACCTAATTCTGCATTTATTGCACTGTCCTGTGGCATGACCCCCCCCCCCATCAGTAAAGACCTCTCCCACACAGCAGGGTCATTGTCTTGGGTTGAGACTTGCTAGTGCTGATGCCTTGGTTCTGAGGCTGTGCAGCAGCTGCAAGCAACTGTCACAATACTGGACACCAGTGCATAACAAAACATCCATAATGACACCACTTCACTAATTACATGACTGAACAATCCCACAAGTGCAATTTGCAATTTGATAATATAATACAGTATTTTAAATATCCAAAATGACTGATTTATGGACCCTCTTGATGCATAAGATTATCCACTGCATCCAAGCATCCGGTATGTTTGCAATTTTTGTGTGGGGCACAGTTGTCTGCACATACATTACAGTATTTTGGTGCCAAAATCCCACGGAAGAAGTATATTATTAATGTGAAAATAACATTTTACCGTCATCATGTTTACAGAATTACATTATCTCATTTATGCAGGAATCTAATCTGTTTCATTGGACGTTATGGCGTGTGGCTCGTAATCCTTCTGATGCATCTATTTTCTATTGAACAAGATTCCATTTGAGCAAGATATTACTTTAGATGAATTAATTAGAAGTACTACATTAATGTGACAGTCAGATACGGCTATGTAAGTAACAATACCTACCTATAAATTGCAACCGACCATAAACAGACAGAAAGTAATTTCTTGTGTCTAGCTGGATGGGTCATGGCAGCCAGCACAAAAGGGAGGAGATGTGTGGCTAGTGTAGCTGGCAGACCTTGGGTCAGATACCAGTGCCATGGAAGAACACCATAATGAGATGCTAAACCTGATATGACATTGAAGTGAGCAAACCTCCATGGTACAATGACTAGTTTGCCGTAATACCATGTGTCCAATCCAACACTCAGAACAAGCACACCAACCCTGAAAATGTGCAACATATTAGTAATCAAATCATTATCCCATTTCCCACTTTTATGGATGGAGAGGAAGCCCACTGTACGGGAAAGTAAATGTTTCTAAGAATAATACTGGCATTTACCTTTACTGAATTCTGACATTTGCCTGCATTCCAATCAAGAGACTAGGGAAGGGAACTATCAAGAGAAAGTGCCAAGCCATTGTGACTATATAGTACTGTATCTGGAAGGGATCAAGATAAGGATTTGCAATGGGATGGGATTGGTGGGGGCAAGGAATGGTGCCCAACCACTTGGACAGTCAGGGATTGAACACTGACCTACATGAAGCAAGAACATCACTCCACCGTACAGCCAAAGTGGTTGGGTTGGACTAGTCAGAAGAAATGTGACTATGCTTAAAGCAGGGGTACCAAGTATTGTACAAGTGCTACCACAAATGGAAGTGGAGGATAGTTACCAGGTGGTCCATTCAGTAGTTATTGGGAGTACTTTGTGGTAGTCCCTGTGATGGCAAGTAGTGTTTGAAAGGGCTCTGAATAAATTGGAATGAATGAACTGGAGGTAATTCTCACCTGAATGGGTATTCTCCTGCATCTCCCTAGCACCAGTATTATAAGGAATATCTGAAAAGATTTCTATTGCACTGGTCAGGAATGTTAACATGGCCCCATAATGGAGCCATGTTATGGAATGTGGAATCTGAGAAAATAGACCACACACAATTTACAAATTATGTGGAATCAAATTGGTTGATTTTCACATAAATTATGTGGAAATCAACCAAAAATACTAACAGGAATCAACCAAATTGACAAAGAGGAAATCCTGACACCAACAATATCATGCACAAGAGGACACTGATTCAAGCTATGGAAACAAAGGTGCCAAATAAACATGATAAAGTTTTCTCTTGCAAACAGTGATAGACGGTGGGAACAAGCTAAGTGAGAAGATGGTGGAGACTAAAACCGTCAGTAGTTTCAAAGCGTTATACAACAAAGAGTACTGGGAAGATGGGACACCACGAGTGTAGCTCTCATCCTGTAACTATACAGTACTTAGGTAATTACACACACATATAGATATATGTACTTTTTTTTTAAGTGAAAAATAATATAAGATTTTATAAATAGATTTATCAAATCAAGAATTTAATATTAAAGGATGAAAAGCTAATTTGCATTTCAACAACAATCAGCCCTCAACAACAAATGTTCAAGAATTGTTTAATATATTTTAAAAACTAATTAGACTATGATTTCCTCTTTCCTATTTTATTGAAAAACTCAAATCTAAACAATATTAAAATAACTTGTTATATAAATTATATCAAAATGATGAAAGAAATAAAAAAATGTTGGAAAACTATCTTCTTCAGGTTATCTTGAGATGATTTCGGGGCTTAGCGTCCCCGCGCTAATATAATATAACTACTGTATAATGATACTTTGCACATGCTAAGACCTAAATGATAATACTCACATGGTTATAAGGTACTTAAACAAGAGGAGAACTTTAGTATGTGTTATCCATAAGTGGTGCAGACAGAGAGGAACGAAGGGTATCGCTGCTGTCGGTCGTATGACACATGCTGCACCAACAAGCCACAAGTATCCACTATCACAGCATTCTGGTGATTAACCAAACCATCTTGAATCTTTTAAATATTGAAACTTTAGCAATTCTAAATAAATTAAATAGTTTTTATTAGGAATCAGACAAGTACTATAGACTAATAATAGTGTACAGTATTTAGAAATTGGAAATCAGTGTGTTTTAAGATACTGAGACCATAAAAATTAATCAACAGTTTGAATATCAATAATAGGATACTAATTTATGAAAATGATAAAATTTCTAACTTAAATCAAAGGGATTATACAAACATTATTGCAGGTAATTTGGTTGTTAACTTGTTTTGAAAACTAAATATCCATCAACAGTATATCCATTGTTGCCTCATACTATCTGGGTCCATTTCCCTTGAAAGGTGGTCTTATGTAAAGGTCAATTTCCCACATGACCTTCCACTTTCTTGAGGGTCATTGCCCCACAAGATCTTATGTAAGATCTTACATAAGGTCATGGTGTCCCATAGGTAGGGACAAGAAGCCCATTAGGTTTACTAATGTCCTCCTATGCCAGCAATTGACCTTTCACAGGATGTAATCCATAACAGTTGCCTAACTCCCAGGTACCTATTAACTGCTAGATGAACAGAGGCAGTAGGTGAAAGAAAATGTGCCTAACCATTTCTGCCTCCACCCAGAAATATTCATAAAATATTTATCACTACAGTGGATGTCACTAAATACAGCAATAGCCTTCACTGGAAGATAAACCACCTCTGTATTCTCCTCTTCCACAAAATTTCATGGGTGACTGAAGACAGATCTACATGGTGAATATTGTGTTCTATTACAGGTTTTAGGGATATTTTCAACCATCGGGTCCATTACATAAGGATATCTGTGTTCAGAAACTACCTTTAAGTGTTTTCCATGGGTACTGGCAGAAGGCAACAGACAGTAGAATCATTTCTGCACAAGAAGTCAAAGTTCGTGGTGCACAGTATTCCAGGAACCAGGAAGAAACCAAGCAGATGGCAGTCCAGTGAGCAGAGGCCTTACCATACAGCATTCTGGATAACTTCCATATATGATAATCCCCCACAGCAAAGGCCAAGGCATGAAATACCCTTGGAACATGAATCTGAAAACAAGTACATATATAAATAAACTTATCTTGCAGCATGTCATGGTGTAAAGCTGGGATAATACCATTTATGATACCAACTGATAACGTAACATTAATAATGCAGTATAAACTACATATTTGCTGATACTGTATTTCACATGCAGAAACTGAAATATCAATTTAGGATAATTCTTTGAATGAGAATCATATCAGAAACACCAATGTTAAATATTAACCAAAAGACAGTAACTGTGATCAAACACAAGGTCTTCACAGTATAATACATGACAAATTAAACTTTGCTTCTAGTGTCAGAAAAGGGAAAAAACTGAAAAATACACAATAAAATTAATCTATGATGGAACAAAAAATACAATATCTAGAATGTTTTTCTAATGAAAATAATAACATAACTTTGTACCATGAAAAAAAACAAAATCCACACTTGCATGGAACTGTATTGGAACTAATGGCCACAATTAAATATCATCAACATAAAACAAACTTACCAACAGAAATTGATGCTCCAAGCCCAGCAGGGTTAAAACTTTATAAAGACTTGCCAAAGCACCTGGATAGAGGACACTTCTAATTCCTTCTTGCCATTCCCATGTTTGATATCCATATCTGTCACAGACATGAAAACGAACATTTTGATAAAGGTAATTTATGAGTACTGTATATATATGTAATAGTTTTATAAAAACAAAGAAATATGCCAGTAGTGTATACTGTATTATATTTCTTGAAAGAAATAACAGTATTGTGCAGAAACTGCTCCCATCTCACAAACACTGAATCAGCTTAGAAGATAAGAATTCATAAGAAAATATGCACAAGATAAATATGATATAGTCCTCACAAATACGAGGTACATAGCAGGAAACTAAAATGAGTACAGATAGTACTCATTCCTCTTAAAAGAGGAATGCTACCAGTGATTTATATTTAGACTTTTGAACCAAGACTTACCCAAAGACTAAGAGATGTGCAATTTCTGTAGCCTGCCAGAACTCATCAGCTACGAACCAAGTCTGTATGATGAAGACGCTTAACAGTCTCACAAAAATGAACAACCACAGTGGATTCCCGGCCATATTTCAGTCTGAAAATGCAACTTTAGTAATTACAAAGTTTAGAAAATAAACTTTAGGTTGTACAGTATTAGAATAAATGTAATCACAGTAAGGGGTTGTACACAATGCACAGTAAGGGTTACCTGTTAGCAGCAAAAAGTTCGCCTAATACACAGTGCAGTTACTGGAGTATCAAATTTATGCAAATTAATTTTAGTTACATTTATTGATACAGTTAAAGACGTGGCTGTCTTTAATTCTTTATTCAACACCTCCATTGCCTAACACCTCTACAACTATTATTATATAGGAAATCTTTACCATGACATACAGTATGATAAAAATAGAATTACTAAAAAACTACACAATGACAGCACCCTTGAGAACTATTTACCTTAAATATAAAAATATACATAAATATGTTCCTTGGCCTATACATAGACAAGAGACAACTTCAGCACCACATACAACACATTACAAAGACACTCTCAAAAACGGTCATATACTTTCTAAAATCTGATATTATGCTCCTTACTCTGCTCTCCCCGAGGATTGCAATAAAATATTATTATTATTATTATTATTATTATTAACTATTATAAAAAAGTAAACACCTTCATAGTGTTGTTGATGTTGACTAGAGCCGGATTACGTAATGGACAACATCTGACGGGTCAGTGCAATGGAAACTAGACAGGAGACATTTTTTTTACCATTTCAAACAAACAATTATACGTTTTATTTATATATATATATATATATAATTGTTCAATATTAAAAACCACAATATAATGCTACTAACAGTTAAAATCTTCTACTTAATAGACATATAGTAATTAAATGACGTATATAATCCGGGTTGGCTAAGAACGCCGCCCGCCGGGGTAAACACTACACAGCTCAATGCCCACAAACATGATTGAACGCACGAAACATAAGACTGAAACCAGTTTTTGGATACACTCTTATTACATTTATTATGTGATATCATTATATACAAGTATAGCTAAGTATTAAAGGTAAGCGCCTAATATGTAATATTCATTAATAAAAACGAGGTCAGAAGTCTGAACCCTTCTGTAAAAGAATTTTGGGCGCTCATGTACTTGTGCGATAGCTGGCGTTCACAGCTGTTGTTTCCTACAATAAATAGAATTAATCAAATAAATAATAAATAAATAAATGTTTATTCAGGTAAGGTACATACATACAAGAGATTTTACACAAATTGATCGATTTATAGATAGAGCTAGTACATACAGTGCCTAAAGCCACTATTACACAAAGCGTTTCGGGCAGGAAAAACATTAATTTATTTATTTATTTATTTATGCATATAGAAGAATGTACATAAGGAATGTGAGGATACAAATATGGTAATTACAGTCTTGTAAAGCCACTAGCACGCGCAGCGTTTCGGGCAGAATGACTAAAACTAATGGTTTAATGACTAAAACTTAATACTAATTGAGTATAAGGAATAAAATGTGTTAAGAACAAATAAAAATAAAGATAAAAAAGGGGGAACATGGCTGAAAAAGCAGCACAAATACAATTAGGTCGACAAACAGCGTTGTTTTTTTAAACAGACATGGGTTGACAATAGAGGGGTAATAAAACGTTATTACCTCTCTTTATTATTATTAGATTCAAATAAAACGTTATTTGTTTATTTATTTATTTATAGAAGAAGATACATTTGGATGAGAGTACATAACATCGGTATTCTTACATTCTTGTAAAGCCACTACCATGCATTGCTTTTCGGGCAGAGCCTTAAGGACCAGCCCGAAACGCTATGCGTGCTATAGTGGCTGTAAAAGTATGTAACAACTCTTTTATATATAAATAAATAAATAAAATAATAATGTCTTAGAAGAGGAAAACAGCAGCGAACACAAACCAGCGCATAAGCAAATACGAAAGGGTTCGTATAAACAAACTAGTTTATGACCAATTTTCGTGTACTAAACCGCTGGTTGTTGTTGTTGTTATAGATTCAGCTACTCGGAACAAGATCCAAGTAGCACGGGCTATGGTGAGCCCGTAGCTTAACTGGCACAGGAACGGAACAAGTAGCACAGGCTACAGTGAGCCCGTAGTGGCCTGACCTGCCACAAGAGCGGTGCTGTTGGAAAAAATCCGCCGGTATCCAAGACCGGTTATGTACGATTCGACCAGCCAGCCAGCCCCTCTCCACCAGCTCCCCCAACACCCTCCATCACTCTCCCTCACCCCCACCACCATCAGCTGGACGGGGAGGACCACTGCCGGGACGCCGCCGCCACTGACCACCATGACCTCCCAGGACACCAACACTAATGGCAACGGCAACACCCTCAAGTTATACTACTGGTACACCTCCTTCTACTCCCAGCGGGTGAGCAGGGACGGTGGCCACGCTACAGGTGGCTGGCTCCCAGCATACACTACACTATGTACTCCACTTGTTATGTTTAATTGCTTATGGCAATGAAATTGTCATTTATGGCGTATATCTTTTTTTTCTGATAGGTGTGAGACATGTAGAGGCGTGTTTAGTGAGCGAGTTTGTTGTGGAGCAGGTGAGCCTTCCTGTGGGGGGAGGGCAGACGGGTTATGGGAATTATAATGATGAGTTATTTATAGTATATTAACTCGAAGTTGGTGTTTGGGTCATAAATTGGTGATAGAGAAGCCCTGGTGGCTATATATAAGGAAATGACAGTGATCATCTAACCCACTACAGTCTTTGTATTACTGTCCCAAAATGGTAAGTAGTTCAGTAGCCAAAATAGATCCCACAAAGCAAGACCATAACAGTACCAAGAAATTTAATTACTCGTGTAGGAGGTAGTACATGCTGGTTTTGGAACATTATCAGGATAAAGTGCCAGGTCACTTCATAAGACTGGGGCATTCAAAGTTTCTCAATTCACTGTTTTTGTTACTGTGAGGCAGAGGTTTTGGCAGTTATTTTGACACAGACAACTTCATGAATGGTGCGACACTGGGAGATCAGCACTCAAGTTGGATGCAGAAAAATTATATTTATATGCACTGGTATGCTTGGTTTCAGAATGGCAATTTAAGTTAGATTTCTTAAGCACTTGTTAGACTTTCTTTGCAAATTAAGCATCTGCTTTTCCATCCACATTGGTAAAAAATATTTAGAGGTCAAAACACTAAAAAGTTTTTGCCAAAATCAGGTGCGCAGTGCAGTGGTCAATGAACAAAAATTGCACCTGAGAACACTTGGTGATCATATAATGCTAAGGTGGACAAGATAATATGAAAATTAATACAAAAATACACTGTAAGCAATGAATACAAAGCATAAAGATATACTAGTGTACTGTACCAAAGACAGCTACCATACCACCACAGCATCAGACACACGGCGTTGGCTGAAGGCAGACTGCAGGTGAGAGACCAAGGTGTTCCAAGAGCACCGAGAAAGAGACTGCCTCTCCATGGAGGTGGCGCCCTTTATATAGTCTGGCGGTGATGACAACGCAAGGGGGACATCTGGTCAACTGGCAAACTGCTCGTTTGTGGCTGTGCCTTTGTGTTGAGCTGCACCACTGCCAGTTGGAGGCAGCTAACTGTTTGTTTGTGAAGGCAAACTACCAGTTAGCAGAGGCGCCCGGCTTGCCTCCGAATCATACCTGGCCGTGGGGGGGGGGGGGGTATGATAAGGACTGATGACTCATCTGGGCTAATGTAGATGTAGACTTCCAGTGCAGAGGCATTGAAGGTGAGGGGGGAAAAGGCAGTTCCACTGCTATGCAGGGGATTCACGTGACAATATCATGCAATGGGTCCCAAGAAAGTCAGTGGTAAACTTCAATCCAAGAAAATAGTTGTGAGGATGACAGTAGAGGAAAAACAAAGAGATAATAATAATAATAATAATAATTTTTATTTAGGTAAAGGTACATACATAAAGAGATTTTACAAAGTTTGTTGGCTTTATAGATAGAGCTAGTACATACAATGCCTAAAGCCACTATTACGCAAAGCGTTTCGGGCAGAATCGTAAGGCAGATCGTAAGGCAGAATTTCGGCAGATCATTCGTAAACATGAAACTGATATGCGGGTTGTTATGTCCCTTCCTCATTAATTAAGAAAATGTGTGCAGTATGGGAAGAATTGCAAAGTTTTGCTGAAAAGTGTCACCCAGATAAAGCTGTAACAGGCCATTGTATTAACCTTTTTAATGGCAATGTGATGTCTCACTACAGACAGGTGTTAAAACATAGGGAAAAACAAGTGTCAATAGACAGGCTTTTAGCAAGACAAACAAGCAGTGAGCCACAACCAGGTCCTAGTGGTATGCCTGCAAAATGTAGGAGAAAGTACCCCAGAAAAGTCCTCACTGCCTGATGTTATAATGGAAGGGGGACTCCCTTCCAAACACTAACACCTCTCCTCCTCCCTCCTCCCCCTTCCCTCCTCACTGACTTCCTTATCCCAACAAGAGTGCTCAATAAAGGTAAGATATACATACTGTATTGTAGTACAAAAAGAGCGTTTGAGCAAGTTCAGTAATGACCTTTTTTTAAATTTTTCCATGATGGTTCCATGCCATGATCCCCTATCAGCTCCCTCTATGAGATGTTTTGCAATTTCTCTCTCATTCCCTGATAGTTTCCTCGATGGTAATCTAAGTCATCATCCTGTACCTTTACGAGATTTTCTGTAATTGTATTCCATCTTAGAAAATTGTGATCACACGAATACCAGCGATTTATCACCGATCACCATCGATTTATGATGCCATCCATATAACTATTAAACAATTGTGTTCCCATTTTGGTCAATTATGGTTAAATATCATTGCTTGATTCTTATAGGCAATAATTTTATAAATGCTTATATTCCCGTTTACTCTTACAGGTTCTGATGGCTCTATATGAGAAACGTGTGCCTTTTAAAACACAAATAGTGTCATTATTGGCTGAGGAGCAGTATGAGCCATGGTTTTTAAAACTGAACCCACGTGCTGAAGTTCCAGTACTCACAGATGGCGTTAAGGTCATACCCGACTCAATCCGTATCATTGAATATTTGGAAGACAACTTTTCTAATGGTATGTACATTTGATGTATTCTGTCAGTTTAGCAATTATGGCTCTATTGTAAGAGAATTTGGACCTCCTGTAAAACCATTAGCTTTTGGTTAATGTAAGTTACATTTTTTATTGTAGGTCATTAATAAGATATTGATTATTTAAAAGCCTAATGAAATACTTTAGAATAAGCTAATTCATTGCATTGTTTTATAGTTGTGTTCCAGGGGTACTGGTACCCCTGGTTTATATAAACTGCAGTATTGAATTGGATTACAGTATTTCCATTTGTTATTAAATAATATGGAAGAGAACTTCTGTGTAGAGTAGCCTACTATACTTGTAAATAAGCCCAAAGAAAGCCTGTTGTAAATAAAATGCAGTACTGTACAGCATAGAGAATAAATGGGGAAAAAATGCTAAATTTTAGATTTGTTAATTTTCTTCCTTCAGATTGATTAGTCCTCCTCCTCCCAGTTGATTAGCTGTCCTTCTGATTGATTATCCCTACTCCTGACTGATTATCCCTAATCCAGTTTGAATATCCCTACTCCTCCCAATTGATTAGCCCCACTCTGCCCGATTGATTAGCTCCACTCCTACTGATTGATTAGCCCTCCTCCTCTCGATTGATTACCCCCCCTCCTCTCGATTGATTACCCCTCCCCCTCCTCATGATTTATTAACCCTCATCCTCCCTATTGATTAGCCCTCCTCCCACTGACTGATTAGCCCTCTTCCCACTGATTAATTTGCCCTCCTATTGATTGATTTGCCCTCCCACTAATTGATTAGTCCCCCTCCTGCTAATTGATTAGTTTTCCCATTGATTGATTAGTCCCACCTAGCCTGCCTCCTGTTTATTGGTTAACTTGCTTCGCACTAAACAGAATACAAAGAGGCAAATACAAAATTATGCAGGCATGTTCTTACTTATCTCTCATTATTGTGGCCAAAAATTAATACTAGGCATTGTATTTGTGAATTAGGCCCCCGCATCGTAGGTAAGTTTTGCTCACTCAGTGCTGGTAGTGCATGGCAGCCATCACAGAGTTTTAAAATAATTCATATACGAAATTAGATGTAATCTGTAAAAATTAAAAATTTCAGCCGATACATTAACTTGAGGAAATGAGTGCAGATGCAGCATAATAAATTACCAGCCAGTATTGTTATGTTACACAGGGCAGTTTGGGCAGCTGACTCCAAAGGAAAAAGGCAGCGAGGAAAGCAAAAATATCCAGAGATTTCGAGACCTTCTAGAGACTCTTCCTATTCCTGCTTTAACGTTCGGAACAGCCATTCATCCAGAACTAGTGGATAACCCCAAACCACCATTCACTCCACTCCTCCTTAAAAGAATGAAAGGTATATAAGTACAAATTATGTTACTGTGTATTTTCTTATTGATATTATAACAATGACAACCATAATATTAACTAGAACATGCACATCATTGGCCCAAGTACATTGCTTCTCACCAGGTGTGCAGCCCTATCTTGACATTTGTTAACAACCTTATATAAGACTGTATCACATGGGAGAGGAAGCCCTTCAGGAATCAGAGAGAGAAAAAAGACTTGGTGGATGCAAGGGCTGATTTGCCTAATAGGCCGAGTGATTTTTCGTTTTTTTCAAAAAATGGTTTCTAATTGGTTTATTTGAATTATTATTATTATATTAAATTAGGAACATAAATAATTTACTTATGTTGGTTTAGGTTAGGTTAAGATGTGTTAGGTAGGTTCGGTAGGGTTGGTTAGGTTCTGTCATAGATTTACATTAGTTTTAACTCAAATTAAACAAAGTGATCTTATACATAATGAAATGGATAGATTTATCATTTCATAAGAAAAAATGTAGAAAAATATATCAATTCAGGACAAATTTGGTTCATTAGGCAAATTGGGCTTTGCATAGTAGGCCGAGTATTGCATTCTGGTACTCTGGACCACTAGTTGTCCGGTACTGATACCACGCCACAGTTGATTGCCTAAAGTTTGGGAAGGTTGTTATAAGAGCTGTGCAAGCACTTGGCAACACTTGTGATGCATATTGGCCACAGTTATTTCAGCAGTTCTTGAACATGCTGGGGCTATACTGAGCATACATTTAAAACAACTTGAAAAGTAAATAAGTTTTCTTCTTAAATGCTGGAAGCTTTGTGGTTTAAGCTTGTTTGTATAAACAATTAATGTCCCATAATATTTGTCATTAACATATTCAGTATTGCAGAAAGTGTGTCTGTATTAGAGTGAAATGGAAAAGGGATAGTGTAATGTAGTGTTACTAGTGTAGGTATCCATCGACACATTAGTCATCTCATTATTTAATAATTCATCAAGTTGTTTTTGTGTGTTTTGCAGTCATGCACATCCAAATAATATGCCATGGTTCAATTTCTTGATTCCCAGAAACCGCTAAGACTCGCCATGTTATTATAAGAGAACATGCAGAAAAGACTCCAGAATTCCAAGAAGCCCTCATGGAGAAGGCAGCTGCAGCAGAGCATGGCTCACTTAACCTAAACAAAACCAGAGAAGAAATGGATGAGGTGTTACAGGAGTTTGACTCGGTTCTACAGAAAGTGGAAGATGAACTGTCATCCCATACTGAAGGTAAAGAAATATAATAGTGGGGGATTAATGGCATTTTTACTGGCATAGGGATTCAGTACAGTTAAAAGTTTCTTCTTTCTAAACACACAAACTTCTGGATATAGTTTTGGTAACAGGCTGGTGGCCAAGACATTGACTTAAACACCTTGTAGTAATGACGGTTTGAAATTATTGAATGGTATTACATAATTTCAAATACACGTAATATAACTTTTAATTGTCCTAATAAAAATTACAGTATACAAAATTTGTTTAATGAAAGATTTTTTTTATTCATATATTGCCATGTTAAACCCCAAGACATGTTCCTGCCTTAAAATGTTCCACATTTTAATAACTTTTAAACAGGAGAAATAAATATTATAACTTTATATTAAAGTAATAAAACATAAAATGTGTGTAGGTATAAGGATATATGAGTGGGAGGTACTATATGAGTAGAATGTCTCCGTCTGACTGTCTTAACAGTCTCCGTGGTGTAGTGGTAAGACACTCGCCTGGCGTTCCGCGAGCGCTATGTCATGGGTTCGTATCCTGGCCGGGGAGGATTTACTGGGCGCAATTCCTTAACTGTAGCCTCTGTTTAACGCAACAGTAAAATGTGTACTTGGATGAAAAAACGATTCTTCGCGGCAGGGGATCGTATTCCAGGGACCTGCCCGAAACGCTACGCGTACTAGTGGCTGTACAGGAATGTAACAACACTTGTATATATCTCAAAAAAAAAAAAAAAAATGTTGGTGCATCATCTGCCAGTCACTGCGCCTGCCTCCCTTTCACCCACTCCAGCCCAGGACTAGCAGGGCAGGCAGGCCAGGCAGGCATTCCAGACAGCCATAATTGGCAGAACAGGTTGGCATGGCTGGCAGTGCTGGTGTCCTGTGCCAGTCACCTTCAGCCTAGGTAAATCTTGCAGTGACTGCTAAAGAATGATAACTTAGTAATTCACTGCTAACTGTAAACCGACATGCAAAAAATTAGAGAACTCGCTAAGAATTATAAACACACATGTGAATGTTATATTTATAGTATGCATTGACATTGCATAGAAATTTTCAATGGATGAATATGCTGCTGAATTTGAATCTGGCTTTCTTTCCTCCTAACAATCTGACAATTGAGAAAGAATGGGTTAAATTTCATCGAGGTGTACCATCTTGTGGTTCAGGTTCTTGAACCTGATGATGGGAGGGGCAGGTAGCTGAAGGAGCACACCACAAGTTTGTTTGGGCACCGTAAGGATTTCAGAGTTGCCAACGATGTAAATTCTCTGTGTGTGACTTTTGAGGTTGCAACTGTAAGGATCTCTTCAGTTGGAAACTCTCCAGAAGCCTTAGTACCAGTATGGCCCTGAAGAGACATTTGAGAAGTTCTCACTGGCACTGGTGCCCTACCTCACTACATGATTCGCTCCCCCATGAACAGTGGAATTGTGTTTTAGGGACAACCAAGTGGAATTGCTCAGATTGGATGTTTGTGACCATAGTCCACATGTGTATTCTCTGCTCACATTTGTATTCTGAAAAAAGACTCTGAAGCTTTGCATTCTCAACGTTTGTCATTGCATTATTCCTTTGAGTGATAGTGATGTGCTAAAATTTAAGACATGAAAATGTGGGTTGCCTTATAGAGTAGATGCAAATTAAAACTGAATATGTAGGTTACAATCGGAAAAATAGAAATTTGAAAGAGCAGCTACAGGCAATATTTCTTAAAAAGTTAAATTTCTTGTATAGTGGACCACAAAATCATATTTACCTGAATTTAATCGAGGGCCACTAATACTAGTGGCCTTGATGAGGACAGGAAGCCGGCAGCTTGCCGAAGGTCCCCCCCCCCCATTTGCCTTGATCTTATCCATCTGTATTTTAAACCCCAGTAGAGTTTTGGCATTTACAGCTTCAGTGGGTAGGCAGTTCCATGGGTTTACAACCCTAAGGTGAAAAAGCATCTGTTTTCTTTCCTTCATTGTGGTTTGTTGAGCTTGAACCCATTGCTCCTCGTTTGTGTTACATCTGACCTTTTGAAGAAATTGTCCAGATCAGTATCCTCCAAACTGTTCAGTATTTTAAAGATTGCGATGAGATCTGCCCTGTCATGCCTGGTTTGCAGTGTTGTTAGCCCAGTGGCCCTCAACCATTCCTGATACTTGAAATGACCATGCTCTGGTATGATTTTTGTTGTCCGGTGTTGCACCTTCTTCAGGGCAGCTATGTCTTTCTGAAAATGAGGTCTCCATGCCTGGATGCATTGATCCAGGTGGGGGCACACCAGAGACTTGTACAATTGAGCGACTACTTTCTTTTTCTTGAAGGTAAAGGTACGCTTAATTATTCCCAGGGTTTTATTTCCTTTTTTTACTTCCGCTCTCCCACTTGTTGTGCAACATTTAGTGAATGGTGGATTCTGACTCCAAGGTCCTTTTCCTCCTCTATCTGTTATAAGGTAGATAAGGTAGTGCCGTCTTTTTGGCAGTTGTGATGTGGATTGTTGTGCCCCACATGCAAGGTATGTATTTATTGACATTAAAAAGCATTTACCTGTTTCTGTAGATCAGTTCCTTTGTAAGGTCTCATTATTTTATTATTGAGTTCATACCCATCCCTTGGCAGTGATGGAATAATTTTCCATCACTAACATATACACTTGTAAGTTGTGTGAGCTAAGAGAGTACAACATATGGACTACCTGAAGTAGTTAAAATTGGGATACATAGTCAAAATAGAGGGTAATACAAAAACTGTAATATTTTATTAAATATTGGGTCATTTCTTGAACATTATTAGTGAAGTTGTTCAAGTTCTTGGATAAAAGTGGTTGTAAATTTTTGCTTGTTGTTTCATGCATATTTATATTCATGTTTCAGGTAAATCATCTTGGTGGTTGTGTGGAGAGTTGTTTAGCATTGCAGATATAGACTTGGCTATTCTTCTAAATCGCCTTAATTGTTTGGGCTATGAACGAAGATTTTGGGCTGAAGAAAAGCGTCCTCTCCTGGAGGCTTACTGGTATAAAATACAGAAGAGAGATTCATTTAAGGTAAGGTAGCTTATTCCTTTATTTTCATTCCTAGTTTATATTTCAAATTAAAACTTCTGATACTGGGTACATCTTTTATTTTTTAAATTAAAATAAAGTAATTGAACTATATAAGTAAGCTACCATTGCATGTTGAATTTTGGGAGTGCATAATTGTTTATTAAGACTATACATTATGTTGCAGAGAGCTACATACTTCTCAGCAAATGCAATGCGTTTGACTAAACTCCGCGGAACCCTGAAGCAAAGTAAAACTTTACTAGCATCATTAACAGCAGCAATGGCCATAGCAGTTATATCTTACATAGTTTATCGAAGGGTATTGAAATCATAGGAGAGAATATTACATTTATTTTTATAGTAGAATGAGTGTGTAGGCAGATACAATTTGTAGTATTTAGTTGCATTGTGGTTGTATTGGGGTTGAATGGTTTAGAGCTGTTTTTAATAGGACTCAATATTGGAAAATATTTGAAATATTTATGAAAGTAGATTTGAAAATGTGTGAGAGATGTGATGTAGAGGTGCAAGATTCTCTTTTAGTGTAGTCATGCTGTTAAGGATAAAACAGCATTTTATCAATGGTACTTAATTCTGGATCAATTTGCCTGAAATTGGATTACACACATACATAATGCAGTAATATAACAATCCTTGTACAAAATACTTTGGTTAAGCATCTTGGGTAAAGTAGTGATACCATTACAATGTCAGTGATATACATTCCTCGTTAGAGGCAGTGCTAAGTGTTAAGGGAGGAAGGATAACATTAGTGTGAGCTATCTTTGACTGGTTCACTTAATCTTGGTGACTGAACTGAGACCAATTACAAATACAAAAGCTCCAATTTTCTTAAGTGATGCTTTCCAGTACAGTACATGGAATTTATATTTGAATTATATTTTTAATTTTGTTGGTATAAATGAATGAAGAGTACTCAGGACTGAAATGTACTTTCTGAATTAATTTTATGGACGTGAGATGATTTCATCTGAAGAAATAGGTTGTGTTTGTATGACTAATAAATATTTGGAAAGTATCTTCCTACCTCATGTTAATTGAAGTTCTCTTCAAACTTTCACAAACTTATTGCATATCCACTCACTAATTGTAATTAAATTTTGTCATATGTACTGTACAGTGGAACCTCGACTTACGAATCCGTAGGAGTAAAATACTTACGAATTTTTTGAGTTATGACCCCAATTTTGTCGGAATATTCGACTCGACTTAAGACCTTTGCCTCGAATGTCTGTTGATACACATATGGGTGGACCAAGTGCATGGTTCCTGGTGGCACGGGCAACCCTGCCACAGTTTACCAGAGCCACCTGTCTAGTAATGATCATGCTTGAATTCTTTGTAAAGAATTTCATCGATTTTGTGCTTTTTTGTTTTGGAACATAAAAGTAATTATTAGATATCATGCCACGGGTCCCAAGAAAGTCAGTGGTAAGGTTCAACCTAAGAAAATAGTTGTGAGTAGAGGCAGTAGAGGATGTCCCGATGTCCCTTCCTCGTTAAGAAAATGTGTGAAGTATGGGAAGAACTACAAAGTTTTGTTGGAAAGTTTTAACAAAGTTTCAACAAAGTTTTGTTGTTTTATTGAAAGTTGTAGCAGGCCATTGCATTGACCTTTTAAATGACAATGTGATATCTCACTACAGACAAGTGTTAAAATGTAGAGAAAAACAAGTGTCTTTAGACAGATTCTTAGTAAGACTTAGAAAGGGGCCTGACAGCTGAGTGGACAGTGCTTTAGATTCGTAGTCCTGAGGTTCCGGGTTTGATCCCTGGTGGAGGCAGAAACAAATGGGCAGAGTTTCTTTCACCCTGATGTACCTGTTACCTAGCAGTAAATAGGTACCTGGGAGTTAAGACAGCTGCTATGGGCTGCTTCCTGGGGGTGTGAAACAAAAAGGAGGCCTGGTCGAGGACCAGGCCACGGGGACACTAAGCCCCGAAATCATCTCGATAACCTGAAGATAAGACAAGCAAGCAGTGAGCCATAATTACGTTCTAGTGGGATGCCTGCAAAACGTAGGAGAGAGTGAGTACCCCAAAGAAGTCATTACCGCCTGATGTTATAATCAGGAGTAACACATCTCCTCCCCTCCCTCCTCACCATCTTTCATACGCCAACAAGAGTCCTTAATAAAGGTAAGATATACACGCTGTATTGTAGCTAGTACAAAAAGAGTGGTATTCAGTATAAAATGTATTTTTAAGTTAATATTTTTAGGGGTGTAGAATGGATCAATTCAATTTACATTATTCCTTATGGGAAAATTCATTTTGAGTTAAAAAATTTCGAGTTCCGGCCCGTCCCTAAGATGAAATTCGTAAGTGGAGGTACCACCGTACTTCAATACAACATAACGTAGGTTTTATACAGTAGACTTGAAAATCTGCATTTGATATTCATAATTTTGATAATATTAATTCAGTTATCCATGTTATTGCAGCAGTAGTTTGGTATATTAAATTCATGATAGGAGTAGCTATTCAATAGAATATCACTACAGACAAAGGAAAGGACCTGAGTTTGAGAAGGTGGTGAGGAATGTGATATAAGACTGAATGGGCAGTATGCACAGAAACCTTGTTAGGAGGTTAAAGGGGTTTCCCCTCTTATGAACATCAGACTTGCAAATTCCAGTTCTTACACACAGCTTCCAAAGTCCACCCCGTTTGGCATCGGGATACGCTATACGAACCAGCTCCATTGTCTCGAGTAATATGAACAGTGCTACTTTTACATCTGCGTAGTCATGTGGCTACAAGACGCTACAAAACATCTACGTGGCTAAGTGTGCAATGTGGCTGACTCGTGCTCATAGTACTGCCTCAAGTCAGTGATACTCTCGTGCTCAGTGTAGTCTGTAAACTATTTTAGATGTTCATCAAAATACCTACTATTAATAATAACAATTAGAAGAAAATGTGTGTGTTGGTGTTGCAGGAGTACCAAGGAAGAGGTGACCCTTTGCATTAAAAAGTAGCTATAAATAAACTGCTCTGGAAAGAGAGAAACAGCAACACAGGTCGTACATGTTCAGAGGCTGGGATGTGGGAGAAAATGATGATGATGTCATTTTACAGTCGGGTTCTATTTGAAGATATCCAGCACACCTTACCTTGAGGTGCTTCCGGGGCTTAGCGTCCCCACGGCCCGATTGTTGAGCATGTGACAGGTTGGATTTTAGATTTTGCTCCGTAAGTTTCTCTAGTAGTGTTGAGTGGAGAAAAAGTGAACAATTTTGCTCAGAATGGGGTTTTAGAGATGCCACTGTATTATCAAGGACAAGACTCGGATTTAGTCATCTACAATACGTAGTAATATTGAAGATGTCCTGCTAGTCTCCTTCATGTATCATCACCATCTACTGCCTCTTCCTTTACCAACTAGACCTTTTCACTCTTCAAAAGCATAGTCAGACAAACAGGGCAACTCTATCATTCAGGGTAAATAAGAAAGAAAAGGTTTTGGTATATTACTTTCCACAATTTTTTTTTATATCCTTATGTTGACTTTCAGTGTTGTAGGAAAGCATCTTCCATTTAAATGATTGTGTCTATGGGAAATATGGTTCAGAGTTCTAAACAGCTAATTTATAAACATGTTTTTTGAACTCATTCGGTTCCTGAATTAGTTATTCCCTGTATAATAAATCCCATTGTTGGGAACAGGACGCCTGTGTATATATATATGCTCTAGTCTTGTATCAAGGTCCCCCTTAAGTCAAATTACTGAGCTTTCCCAGGATGCAGCCCCGCAACAATTGCCCGATTCCTATTTACAGCTAGGTGAACAGAGGTATAAGGTGAAGGGAAATGTGTATATAGTATACAGTAGAATAATAGTACACCAGTGAAATATAAAGTTGAAGAAAGCACAGTCTGGTAGATGGTGTCACAGAGCACGGAGATGAGTAATGTTAAGGAAAAATTCAGCCATCAAGGTGATGGTAACTTTAAAAAAATGCCTTTGTCATTAGTGTATGTGAATATAACTGTCACTTTAATTGATTTAATAAGGCAGTCTTATTGCTTGTTGAGGTGATGAAAATTTATGAAGCGAGAAGAGAGGAGGATGGCCAGAGGAGTGATAGAAGGATTAATGTTTGAGGCACTGGTGGCATCTCTGTAGTATCCTTCAGTAACTGCTGTTTTTCCATTTCCCTTTAATCTATTTTCTCCTACAGTACATATCTGCTCTTGCTTTTCTATGACTTTACATGTGCTGAAATGAGTCTTCTCTTTGATTCCCCTTTTCCTGTTTCTTGTCCAGAAAGGTAGCATTTGCTACACTTTACCATTGGGAATTGCAATGTGTTTAGTTTTTTATAACTGGGAACTTGGAGGCCTTAAGCACCAGAATTTATAGAATAAATTACAAAATAGTCAGTACTCAAAATGTTTCAGGAAAATTCTGCATGGAAAGTAGTGAGAAGAATTTGGGATTTAGCATTACTGGTTAGCTACAGTATCTTAATAGATTAATGTTTGCAGAGCTGAGTCATGTTTACTTGAGTTAAAAGGTAATATGCATACATCTATATTTTTGTTATTTTCAGAAGTGAGGACCTGAATCTTAATTATTAGTGTATGAGATGTTTGTGTCCTATGAAATGTATGCATTTTAGTTTTGTATTATGCCTTGAATTGTATCACAGAAGATACTTTGTTGAACATTATTGGTATTGTGTGCTGTTTCCTATAAGAACCATCCATGTTGGATTTTACCAAATATTTCATCTAAAGTCAGCATGTGACATTGCCTACAATAGATTATTTAGGGAAAGACATTTGGTTAGTTGACAAGATACTTGGAAATTTTCTAATACCTGTACAGTTAGTTTTCATTACGTATTAATTATACCAAGGTATTATACCCATAAAATTTCTTGGTGATGACTGGCTACAGGCGATAAATAATATGGGAATCTTGGACATTTAAAAGTTTTAGCGTTCCAATAGAGATCATAGCTTATTTTGTGTGAAAACTGCCTTTTGTAAACAAAATGCATTACAAGAATTTAGAATTGCAGGGCTATCAGTTACTGAACATTTTCTCTTCATAATTTAGAACTGTTTACATAATATTGTTTTCTGCAGTGTTATGTGGCCAATATAAAATAAATGTTACTTTTTAATGTGATGTAACGCTACAATGGTTTCTTAAGAAATGTATAATATTCATGCTTAATTTTAGGCATATGTGCCAGGGCGTTCTAAAATTTGTATATAATGCTTGATAGGTATACTGTAGTGGCATAGTATAATATTGAACTAATAACTTGTGCACATTATGGCAAAATATTGATTATTGTAATGAAGTTGATGTTAAGTTGAAATATTAAGACAAACATAAAATTGAGAAGCAAGAATTATGATGTGGGGTAAAAATTATGTGCAAGCCAAATATGGTAGGCTATATATTGTTAGATATTTCTTTATATTTGAGGAAAATATGTTGTAAATAACCTCTGCAACCATTAGCTGCAAAAGAGCTGTCCTCACTCTGATGCAGTATCAGTAAACCAGTAATCGCTTTGTATTTTCTGCTATACAGGTATTACATCACCTCTATGCACTGGGTATTCAGTGCATGGTGATGTTTGCAGTCCTGAAATATTTTGGTATGCCCTTGAGGTGTCTTAAGAAAATATTAATCATTCCTAGAACCTCTGTAAAGATGTGCTTATTTTAGGAATCTTTATCTAACATTTCAGCAGCTGACTCAAGTTTCCTCTGTTAATTGCTATTTTAATATGGTTTTGACTACAATTGAGCTTTTAATATATACTACCTTATGTGTAGTACTGTATAGTTATTTTGTTTAAATATGAGAATATTTGCTCGGAGATGCACAAAAGCATCCCTTTGACTAAATGCTGGAAGAAGAAATCCACCATTGAGTTGCCCACCACCTCATAGACTGGTTTTCAGTGTGATTGGAAGTTTTTGCTCACTTACTCTTCCTGTATTGTATCTCGAGGTACTCAGTGAATCTGCATCCTTTGACACTGTTGATCTTACGTTTGTCTTCTCTCATATTGGACTCTTATATTATACAGTATTTTTTAACTCTTGAATATTCCTTATCACAAGTGCTGTAACCTTCCCCGATTGGTGCTTTTATTCTGATACAGAAATTACTTCCCTAATGCTATTTGCCAGACATTTGATGAATGACATTGTAGTTTTTATATCTTTTTGTTTCTCAGTACAATATGTGCCTGCATATGAAATGGGAAGTCACTATGCATTTACAGTATTTCTTAACTTTTCACTTGATCTTTCATAAGTAATCTACTTTCAAAATGGCTGAAATGTCTTTGGAAGATTCTACAGCAGGCATCCCTCATCCTTAAGAGGGATTACCAAAGGGAACAAAGCTTTCATATCTTTTAAAAGATGTTCCGAGGTAGAGTTGCCTTTGCAGATAAGGGCACTTTTTTTTTTACTGTTCATATTAATATAAATAACTTTATTTTACTTGATTGCAGAGGACTTTTTAAAGTGTTTAAAAGTATAGTCTTAGCTATGTAAGCCTTGAGAGCAATATTGTAGGCAAGTCTTGTTGAGTAACAATTAAATGGGAGAAGGATCATGCTCTCTCACTGAATTCCTCTGAACATGAATTATCAAACATTCTACCATAATGCTGTATGAAGATAAACAACTATAATAGGATATAAATCCACACTTTCCAAGACTTTCGCACTCTCCTGAGTGCTTTGTCAAGGTCTGAGTGTGTGGTTAGGACGAAACTTGCATCTCGGCGTCTAATTAGGGTGCCATCCTGGGTCCTGACCTGACCTGACCATGTCACCTCTATTCCCGACTTGCGATGTACCTGCAGTAATGCCTTCTATGGAAATATGGTCATGTCCTTTCTGTAATCTGCTATTCTGGGAACTGGAGTTGTTATTAATCGAGGTGTTCATCTGGATACTAGCCATCATATAACCCTTTCCTATAATTCTGGGACCTGGAGCGTGGCTCCTTAGGAGCCATGCTCCAGTTCCCAGAATATTGAAGCAGGATTACAGAAAAGGACACATGACCATATTTCAGTAGAAGTCATTACCGCGGGTACATCGCCACTCGGCAATAGAGGTGTTCTCTGTTCTCTTTATCTTTTTTATCACGATAAGAAAACTGAACCTAGGATAGCAGCCTCATTAGATGTTGAAATGTAAGTCTCGTCCTAATCACACACTCGGACATTGACAAAGCACTCGGGAGAGTGCGAAAGTGTGTAAATTCCATGCATAAATTTCACAAAGGCACAAGTGTGAGTTTTTATCCTGTTGTGTGTGTGTGAGAAGGCATTACCATCACTAAACTATAATGCCACAGAATTTAAGAAGACTATTATTTTAATTTGTTTTTAAATATTTTATCGAGGTAATTAGGCAATACCCTGTACAGTATATAGTCATGCCGAGTTTTCATGTAGATGGCTTTTGTAATGAAGTTTGGAGCAAGATGGGACATGGAGATGACTATTGTTGTCAATAATAACAGCATATGGGGGTTCATTTGATATTGAGCATTTCAGCAAAAATTACATTTTTGTAAGATAATTGTTTGGAATGAGCCTTCTGAATCATTGTCTTTTAAGCATGTTATTTTGGTTGTAAATTGGTTGTGTAATGTATTTGGTGAGAGCTTACTTGTATATATTGTTGTCAGTTAAAAATGAAGTGGTAATCTGCTTGTTATTTATGATTTACTTTATCTCCTTTAATTTTAATTATACATAGTCTATTTCTGTGGTTGAAGTCCACCAATATTAGAATTTTAGTTCTTGCTCCCCTTGCTGCTTTTTCCATTGCCTTTAGATAATTTTCATTGCCTCCCTTGTGTTCTTCCCTAGGCCTTCTGTTGTTTGGTGGGGAATTATGTCACTACTACCACTATCTTCATGCCTCCCACTGTTGCTATTTCTGCCATATACTCTTACTGGTCAGCTCCCTCTGCTATTTTTAGTTCTTCAAAGCTCTAGTGTAGCTGTAAAAACAGAGCTACCACCACCTCCCCTTCTGTGCACCCTCTCTCTCTCTCTCTCTCATTACTCGATACTCTCATGGGAAGATTGCATTTCTATAACGTTTGTCAGTTTCGTTTCCGTAATCATGAGTGGTTGTACTTCTGCCACTCTTTCCTGTAACTATTCCTTCATTAGTGATCTGCATTCTCTACTTGCAATCAAGGATCCTGGGTTTGATTCCCAGGTAGGAGAGAAATGGCATGTTATCTTCCACCTTATGCCTCCATTCATCTTAGCAGTAAATAGGTACAGTACTGTGGGTTGCATTCTGGGAAAGTCAGTAGTTGACTTAGGAGGACCTCAATATATGTACTCAACTAGTTGTGCTTGTGGGGTTGAGCTTTGGCTCTTTGGTCCTGCCTCTCAACTGTCAATCAACTGGTGTACTCAACTGTCAATCAACTGGTGTACAGGTTCCTGAGACTACTGGACTCTTATCATATCTACATGTGTGCAGGCTTCCTGTCCCCAACAACAAGAATTATGGTTAGTTATATTCGTACATTATGGCACCAAAGCATCTTGAAAGTGCTGCCATAAAACAAATTACCTTCCCCAAAATGTAACCCACAGCAGTTGTTAAACTCCCAGGCACATTTATTGCTATATGACCCGAGGGATCAGGGTGGGAGTCAAATCTGGGATCATTGGTCGTGGACGGACTGTTACAAGCTATACTGAAGGTTAATGGAGTAGCGTTTTAGGCGAGTAAGATCTGTATTAAAAGTGTCAAAATCTTTACATTCATTTAAATATATTGTTGTTCAAATGAAAATTGTAATAAAATGCTAACAAAAATTACAAAAAACTAAATATATAAGCAACACTCCACTGAGCAACCATTTATAATTTTCATAGCAACAAATCTCTTATTTATTAATACTGACCCTGATTATGTTAGTTTACTATCACATCTCTAAACACTTGCATATAAAGTTCAATACATATTGTATTACATCACATCACTTTGGAAAAGTTAATTGCAAGTTGCACAGTTTCTTGTGTATGCTAGACATTGGCCAACATACTCACGGAACTTTCTTGTTGAGGATTCGTACGAGTAGAGCAGATTTGTGAAAATAGAAATACCAATAGTGAAAAGTTTTGTAAGTGACATTATTTATAAGTGAAAAAGAAATTGGTGGAGATTAAGACCGAACTGGTGTATCACAGGACATTTAATGCCAAACAAAATTTGAAAAAAAATCACCACTATATTAAGAACATTATTTACTAGCCATGAAAGACAAGGGATGAGGCAGATATCATGACAAACTTTGAAATTACAGTTTACAAATACGGGCAAGTAACTAGCATCAGTTTTCTGTACTGTAAAAAAAAAATATATATATATATATACAGTGGAACCTCGATTAACGAGTTTTCCAGGTAACGAGCTTGGTGCCAGAACGGATTAAACTCGTTAATAGAGGTTCCACTGTATAGTTTAAAAAAGTAATTTCACCTCTTGTTGAAAGGTTCTGGATATTGCAGTGGCTGTAAAATGCTGCTTTGCAATATACTGGATCAGCAACCAAAATTATAAATGTAATAACGTATGTGCATAAAACAAGAGCCAATATGACTCCATATCTGGTGGTTACTATTCATACATGGCCAAGGAACATATGATGAAACTCATTTATACCAAAATACAAGATTGCCATTTGTTCAGTTTACCTTAAAACATGACCAATGCTATAGCCCATTTGGTCAAAGCCCACACATCACGTTCACAAAAGTAACCAGTGTATAATTATATGTTCATTTACAGGTTTGCACTCGATATACATACTGTATAATAATGAGTAAACTGTACAAATAAAATGATCTATGATTCAGGGAGTATAAGACAAATGAAGTGGAACCAAGGCATCAAAGCATGGTATTATAATGCACTATCAGCATATATTACCGTTTGTAAAATTACACGGCTCTAGTGTGTTGTCACTAATCAAAATACCCATCAAAAAGACAAACTCCTTAAATTTTCCATTCAAGAAAGGTATTACAAAAGCAAAAAAAATTAATTTTGGCTCCTTTCCAAAATTTTAAAATCTTTTAAAATCATAATTTGACATTACATACTGCTCACAAAAAGGGTAGACTTACGTTGGTTGAAGGTTCTCTTAGAAAAACTTCCTTTAATATAACCTGCAACATAGGGCAGGGAGAGATTCTTGTATATCCTGTAACTATATACAGTACTGCAAGTAATTTATTGGGCTGCTTACACTGGGCATACAACAAATGCCCTTTTGTTTGCCATAAAATTTAATTGTGTATTTTTAGTTTAATAAAATAAAATTATTGAAAATTTTAACTAAATAATACTCGCAATGCCTGCTTACACGAAAAATATATAATTGACTAGAATAACATTTTTTAAATATAGTACTGTACTGTACTATACATGTTGGAGAATAGGAAAAATTACACATTGTTCATCTTATTTTAGCAAAGCTACCATTACCTATTGCCATATAGTAGCTAAACACCCTTATTAGAAGACTAATTAAAAAAAATTACCTTCTCCAAGTCCTACTAGGACCAGTGTCACCAAACGCTCCATTCCTGAAGCTACGCAGATCAGCTGGGTCAACTACATCTTCCAAGCCCGCTTTATCCTCCTCTCGTTCTAATTCTTTTTTCTTTTCCTCTTTCTCTTTTTCAGGCCATATAAAGGCATTCCATGAAAGTTGGTAAACCATCTTTGTGTTCCTGAAAAGAAACATCATTTCAACTATATAACACTAGAATATATACCACCATATACAACAGAACTGGAGGTGGGGATGCCAATACTGGGAACATATTATGTATATGTCCTAATTTATTTTCCTAATACTGTACTGAAATGCCCCTTTAATATTTTGGAAATTTAAAAAATTTACCCTTTTTAGGGGCACTTACATAAGCTGAGATTGTACATTTAGTTAAAAGATGCAGATGTTAGTGATTAAATTACCACTGCAATTGCAAAACACCTGTGGGCAATACGGGAGTCAACAATTTCTTTATAAAAATTATCATTTATGCAGGCGATGAGTCATAATAACGTAGTTGAAGATATGCCGACCAAACCACACGTCAGAAAATGAAGAAACAATGATGTTTCAGTACGTCCTGGACCATCATCAAGTCATGTAACAGAAAGAGTGGAAGAGCCAAATAAATAAGGTAAGAAACTGAAATGAAAGGTGAGAAGCCTGTACGATAAAGGTAAGAATAAGATGAAGGCAATAAGAAATGATAAGAGAAAGAATAAGAGAATTCAGTAAAGGACGCATAGCTACATAAATTACTGGAAGTACTGTAGTCCACTACTTTAGTCATACTCAAGGTACTGGTATTGAAGAACTAACATTTCATTTGGGCTCGCTCCCCAAGCATACAACAACAACAGTAAGGTATGTTGCACTCCACCTCTTCAACCCGATACCGAGATTATGGCTAATATTGGAAAATACTTGGCATGCTTTCTGTCCTGCATATCCAACAAGTCTTATTATTTAAGTGTTTAGAAAAAGGAAAATTCTCCATTTAATAGTTTCTTTCCAACATCCTGGCTATGGACATTCACAATGTGACCAGGATCAGCGTCATCTGCTACGGATAACAGACGAGTTAAAACTATTTCCACTAGCATACACACAGAGCTTTGGGCAAGTCATTAATCCTAATATTCCCCACAATACGACCCGCCAAATCATTTAACAATCAAGTACCCATTTTACTGTTGGGTAAGCAGAGACTACAGTTAAGGATTGATGCTCAGTAAATCCTCCTCGGCCAGGATATATGAACCCAAGACTAAGCTCTCGCAAAACGCCAGGCGAGTGCCTTACCTCTACACCACGGGAACTGCTAATTTACATTTTTTATTTTACAACAATACCGTGAAATGGTGATACCGTATACTGCTATTACTTCTAACCAATTATTTGATGACATGTTTGTGTTTTTGTTACAGGTAAGGTGAATGCCATCATTCCTTTGAATACAGCAATAGCCTTACATGTGACTCGGCTTACAGTAATTTTCCATACAACAATACCGAGTGAACTATTAAGACAGCATATCAGAAAATATGTGATTAAAATATTATCCAGAATTTACCTTGCAAAGTGAAGAACGTCTTCTGGCTGGAACTTCTTTAACTTTCTCTTTTAAGTTTTGATATTGGAACACACCCGAGCCAGGTAAACCAGGTGATGAATCCCCTTTGAACCATACCCTGAAAATTAACAGATGCAATTATGAAATCATATTTTACATACAAAGTACTGGTGAATGAGAAATACAAGAGGGCAAGATAGTAAACAAAAGCCAATAATAAAGGAAAAAAAAAAGAGTACATTTAATCAGTGTTAATAAAGACCAGCTGATACGGATGATTTCCAAACAAAATATATAAGTACCTCGTATCTGGCAGTTGTAGAGGGACATTGCAGAATGAATAAGAGTGTGTTGCAAGATACTAAACAATGCATCCACCAAAACCTAGACTAATTTGTTACAAGCATGTTATGGATGAGGAGGAATTTGGGATTTCCAGACACTCCCTTTTTTGACTATTTATGATCACAGTAAATGTTTAGATTTTAGCAAATGATAACACTATACATCCTTGTACATATTTAAACACAAAATATATAAACTTAGCAATACCAGGCCCCATAATACATAATAAACCCAATATGCTAAAAATGTACACAATTATAATTAATTAAAATTGGGAGTTAAATAATGTCAAGCACTTATCAGGTGGGAGGGGGTTTCAGTAGCTACCAGAGCTAAGCACTAGACCAGCCACGCTTAGGAATATGCGCCAGGCCTCCGAGACTTGTCCTTGCCTACTGGGAGCAAAGACTAGAATCTGGCTCGCTCTCTCTACAAGGGAAACTTGGGGATTACAATTCACTTCAGGCCCAAGAAAAACAAACAACAAAACAAGCAACTGCTTGAAGAGCATTAGGTGCCTGAGATAATGAGGTATTCTTAGACCATTGTAACCAGACCACTGACAAGGATAGAAACAAAGCTTGAACCTACATCATTAATCTATACAATGATCAGTTATGAGCCAATATCAGAGAGATGATGTTAAGACCCGTGTCAGATTATTCACATTCCCCAAGACTATCTGATAATTAAAAAGAGTAGTAGTAGGCATCCATTAGTCATAGGAGACTATGGAGTTGCGCTCTGGTTGGTCAGTCTGGAGTGGCCTCTCCAGGGCGCAAAGACAGGGTAGGTTGATATGGAGAAGTTGTCACCCAAGCAGCAGATTCCCCCCTCTCCACAGCACCAAAAGACTCCAATGGAAAGGCAAACGCCAATATGATTGGTTCCAGCACTGTTGTGGGAACTGTCAGAATGAGGTTGAAGGCAACAATGAACTGCCCTAAGGGCTCCAGTTCTAGAGTTAACCTCGAAGTTGGTAAAAGAAGGAACGGACTCCAAACCGAGAGACTGCCATGGTCGAAGTACACATTTAATTATAATTTTATGTCCACAGATATATCATATGTACATATCGTTCCAGAAACTACTGAGACAATGTATAGTATTTATATGTACATGGTCCATTAGTTATGGATTCCCAAACACTTGTGTTTTGAGTGATTTCATATTTCTCTGCAATTGTTGTAGTGTGGGGGAAAGTGTTGTCTGTCCCACAGCATTGTGGAGCTTGTTATGTTCCCTCTTTTGTCCCGTGTGTGTGAGTACTGTGACAATTTTGTACCACACAAACTGCAATTTGATGATACAGATGTTGGTGTTGCACCCCACTTTTCCGTATACAGGTGAAGATATTAGTGAAAGTTAATATGTTATGGTTCATTTTGATGAGCCATCATCTTGCTAGAGCACATCATACAGGATTATTGGAACAAAGAAAGCACTGTTCCATCCAGTGTTCAACAAATATATCACGAAACAGGTTCCTGATACGGTACGGTGCCTACACTTTGAAAACCTTGAAAATGTTGATTGAAATAATCAACTTTGGAAGGTGCAAAAGTAAGACAGTGGCAAAATTCTGTTTGGAAGAAACAGAAATTTGAACAAGCCAGATTGTGTCATTGACTACAATATAAATTTGAGATTGGTAGATAAACGTGACATGATGGTTAGTGCCGTCGAGTGTGTTCATAAAAGTGTAAAGTGGACAAAGAAAATGTTCTTTCACCTTGTGGACATAACAGGACATTGAGGACATCAAGTCCAGTTCAGTGTGCCTGCAGTACTGTAGTTTTATATATAGCATGACACAGTACTATAACTGAATTTTGCTGCCTCTTATCAAGACCACACTGTATTACAAAAGAGTATGTGAACAAATAGATTTTGTTTCTTTCATGCATAATTATTACTTAGGGGCACTCAAAATAATTTTGTATATACAGTATTAGCTGTCTAAATGTGCATAAAACATGTATCACTTCATAAACCTATATTGTCACTTATTATAAGAAAATTTTGTGATAGTCCCCAAAAGAAGTACGATGCATATTAATATGACTGCACCTTTTACAAATGTGACTCATTATATCATTACATTTATTATTATTATTATTATTATTATTATTATGTATATTTACAAATAATTATGCTCAAGGTATCAATATTTAATACAGTATTATTTCAGTAATACATGGAATTGTTCATATTGAACATTCATCCAAAAAAAATATTCTAACGCTTACCTATATGTTAAGAACCATGTTGCTATGGCAATAGCACCCCCGGCAACCTTCTGTGGCATGGTGTGGAAGAAAATGATCGTGCACGCCAACATTACATCACTCAAGATACTCATAAGTGTCATGATGCAAAAGATGCCCCGGATATATGGTGTAAACTGGTCGTAGTTCAACTGGAAAAAATAAAATAACCTTTTATCTCTAAAATTACTAAACATATTAAGACAAATCTGAAAACCTAGAAGTAAAATCTAGGTTTGTGATCACAACCAATCAATGGAGATATTTCCAGTTCCTATGCCAGGTATCTCTCTCTCTCTCTCTCTCTCTCGTCTCAATAATCTAGACATTATGATATTAAATAAAAATAAACTGTCACTCCCATCTCCCTCTGTATATACTGTACACAGTACAGGAAGCCCTTGATGTGGGGGAGTTATGTTCATCAAAATTTGCATGCAGCAAAAACTGACGATCTAACAAAGCCTCTGTAAGAAGGGAATACATCGTTATGTTCCAGAAGTCAAGTCTTCTTTTACTCGACGAACACTTACATGAATATTAATATTTAAATGTCCGTCCATTTTCTGACCACATAGTGCAATACATAATGAACTCCAGAAAGCTTTATATCTGCAAAGCTTTGGCATTCAGCATTTCAATGGTTTGGAGAGAAAGGAGAGGAGATACAGGAGAGGTGGGGATGAGAGGAGATAAAGCAGAGGGGAGATACCACAGAGGGAAGGGAGAGAGGGGATGCAGCAGAGGAAGGGAGAGAGAGAGAGAGAGAGAGAGGGAATACAGCAGAGGAAAGGGGAGAGAGGGGATAACAGGAGAGGAAGGGAGAGAGAGAGGGGATACAGCAGAGGAAGGTAGAGAGAGAGAAGGGATACAGCAGAGGAAGGGGGAGGGAGGGGATACAGCAGAGGAAGGGGGGAGGGAGGGGATACTGCAGAGGAAAGGGAGAGGGGGGATACAGCAGAGGAAAGGGAGAGGGGGGATACAGCAGTGGGAAGGTAAAGAACATTTAAAATCTTCATGCTATATGATCCTATATATTCGTGTTTAGCTTATAAATAAAAAAAACTGTAGCCTGTACCAATGTAAATCAGTCATCATTCACATAGGGGACAGTGAGTGCTTAGTTTTTAGTACTGTACTGTACAGTACTTGAAAAAGGGGGATCATAAGTGATAAAGTTTTTACTTTAATAATATAACTAATTACCTTTAGAACAACCATTTCTTCTTCTGAAAGACTCTCCAAAGGTGTCTTATTTTCATTGGGGTCAATTTGACTTTCTCCACGATTGTGGCGCTCTATTCGTATTTGGTCACGAATTCCCTCCCAACCCACAATCGCCTTGGCTTCCTCCACAATAAACAAGTTGATATAGACAAGCAGGAAGGCATGCCCTGTGAAAAGCAACCATTATTGAATATGTGAAGTTTAATGTACACTGCACTGTGTAGTGCAGTGTACCCATAAAATCATGACCTCATTGTGATTTTATGCATTATATTTAAGTTTGTTACCTCTGAAATACAAGGCCCAGAAGACTCAACCAATTATTTTTTCCCATACTGTACATTTTAGATTTTAAAGTGAATACATGTCTGTCAATTCCTCTAATATACTGTAGACTATGGTACTGAAAGTCATGGCTTGCAATTCTGAGTCACTATTATTTAATTGCTAGTAGCTAATCAAGAAAATACTGTACTGTGTCTGGGAATGAGAAACAACTCTTTAAAATGTTATCACTATATGATAGTATAGGATATAGTGAAGAAATCGGTATGATACACATAAGCAACTTTTAAATTAATAGAGTAATGCGAAAATTTTATTAAGTCAGTCAGGGATCAAGTGCAAGTAATTCTACTGGTTATTTAACCTTATTGATTGTTACTTTATGTCCATCTACAATAAAAAAAATTAACATTGTGTTATCCTCCATTATTTTCCACAATTTGTGATCTTACCGGATAATTAACTGGCAAAACCTTGTTGCCTCCTCTCCACTAGTCTCCAGCAATTGATGTGAGGTTGGTCTAGGACTTCAAGATGGTATTCCTTTCTTACCTAAAGCTGGCCTTGATGGTGCTGCAGGACTATCCTTGCCTAGTTTTACAAGTCCCTTGCCTTTTCCCCATCAGAACCTAGAGTACTTTCTTGATCATCTGAACATTGCCAGCATAGTCATCCCATTGCAAGTAGGATTTACATTCTAGCATAGCCACTAACATGCATAGCAATTTGGGCAGATCCTTAAGCTAACAATAAATAAAAATAGGTACATTGTAACAATTAGAATTTAACACAATAATTACATTATAAAGTGATAGAATTTATTAGTCTGATGAAATGGCATGTCTTAAGTACTAAATTGGGCGAGTGTGAAGCATATGATATAGTGAGAGTTAGTAGCATAGTATGGGAAACTATGCAGATTAAATTAGATACTTTTTGGTTCCATTTGTGAATAAAGTATAGGTCGGACAATCTATTTGAATACTATACAAGATAGTGTAACCTACGTTGAATAAGTGGTGTAATGAATGTTTTATTTATCCTGTATCCAGGGAAAAAGCTTCAATATTGGCCTTCACTTAATTACTGTACCTCATTGAACCGTATGGATGTGCATCCACAATTGTCAACTGTATTCCTAAAATCTAAAAAAAAAAAAAAAAAAAAAAAGCATCAAACATTACATAAATGCATTTTTTTTAATAAGCGACAAACCAAGGTAGTTATTGGCTTACCCTTATGTATTGTATAAAATATTATAGAAAATATTTACCTGATATATCGAATGAATGCCAGTGGAAGCCTCCAGCATTACAGTCGTACTTGTTTCTTATTATCGCTTTCCCCAGACACGAACCGGTTCGGTTTTCAATAAAGGTGAAGAACCACTGGCTCCAGAAGTACCACAAACACGTACCGACAATTAGTCTCGACATGTGTCTCTTGACCACCTCTCGATGGCCGCAGCCGATCGTGGCACTCGTTAAGAGAATAAAGGCTCCCACCACTAGAATCATCCAAGCCCAACCAACTTTAACAAAATACACATTAAATATATTATCTCTCTGACCCATATACGCTTTTGGTAAGGGAAGGAAATCACACAAAAGTGACCCAAAGAAAAGTCCAATGGAATACAAGGTTATTTTGACTTCGGTTTGGATAAAAAGGACTTTGCGACAGCCATGAACGACAATGAGACTTAAGACTTGCTGTACAGAGGCTTGCTCAGGCAGGGGCTTGGTGCCCTTGCTGGCCCACCGACCCTTCTCGATGGGGGACTTCGGGGACCTCTGTGTCTGGTGGACGGGCCGGGTCTTCTTTGACGCTGAGGAGCTTGCCGTGGGCATCCTGGCGGGCGCTCGAGGCTCTGCAGGACTTGCTAACCCTCGCCAGGGGCCACAAGGGAACTATATACACACAGTCACTGTCACTGTCGCCCGCAGCCAAATCTATTTCGGGCAGAGGGTCTCTGGTCCATGATGAGGCGCGTCAGTACACGCTCTGGTTCCCAGTACACGCCGTCTCGTAGCTACAGTAATTGTAGCACAGATGTAGCACGAGCTGCAGTTTGAAATGCATTAGTATATTTAAAGGCGGTGTGAGGAGGGTCATGTGTGGTGGGACGTCGTCTGCGGCTCCTTCAGCAGCGGCAGACGACGCACTCCACCTCTTCCTAATACATGTACTCAATTACACGTGTTATTTATTTACAAAATGTATTTTTATATATTTAAAGTTTAAATAAATACAAAGCTTGTCACTGCTCATCATTGGCTCGAACTGGGAAATAATTAAGACTTGTCATCTCGGCGCGAAGTTTAAAATAATGACAATGTCCAAATTGCATCACTGATCATTTTTTTTTATTAATAAGCTTAGGTGCACACGGCAATGTGCTGCTAC